>NC_083595.1:49171444-49471444 GCF_027579695.1 Neoarius graeffei | reverse complement strand
TATAAACTGCAGGGGTGTGTACTACGAAATCACACACTAACAGCTGGTGTTGCCAAGCACATTCCTCACTGGGGATGACTTTTATGTCAGTGACAGCCTTTCTGAAGCTCCGGCGGAACAGTATGTAGTCAGTCAATCTATGTCTTGTGGTTTCCAGAAGTGTAGGTAATTAGGTGGGACTCCCTCTTGATGAACAAAGTGTTTCCAACGAGCAGGTCATTTGATACCCTGACACTCCCAAACAACAGATGATGAACAGAGGGTTCCTGTGTAGCATGTGTGTGTGTGGCAGCTTGTAAAATCTCTGACATATTCTGTTCGATATCGCTCGGAAACTCACTGATGTTCCTTTTTGTACATGACACAAATACCATCTTGTCACCCCACTGATCTCTTTACACACTAACATCGATGGTGAAATAATTGCTGTGAAATAATTCACTCACTTTTGTTGTGATTAAATTTCTTATTTAAGCATTTAAACGTTTTAAAGCTATCGTGTGCACTTGATCCAATTGATGTTCACTGTGTGAGATAATCACACGGAGCTTGAAAGGTTTTAGTAGATTTTTTTAGGTTTTAGTGCTCTGTTTGTGAAACCTGCTTTTTACACAGCATGGTAGTTGCAGGCAGATGTCAAGGTGATGTTATTAATTCACTGAAATAAAACATTTCCACATCTGTTGAATATCAACATCTATTATATTCAGTATGTAAGCAGTTCAAACCTGTCTTTCTGTGCTACCAGGCCTGGTTCTGCCAGACCACCTCATATAGTTCAGAGAAACTGTCCTTCAACACAGTCATTGGTCCTGAAAGACAGTCTTTCAAAACCACAATTAAAAGTAGAAGTATGGTGCTAAAAATCTACGAGCATGAAACATTAATCAAAAAGGATCTACATTTAACTATACTCAAGTATTCAATTGTAAAAAAATAAATACTGATGAAGAGAGCTGAGCACAACTCCGAAAAAAACTAGAATTTGGCTTGCTGTTTAGCTAACTTTTCATTACACATTAGCACACTTGCATTAAAAGCAAAGCTTAACTTGCTCGCTAATTTAAAAATCTGAACAAGCTAGCCAATTTCACAAGATCATTCAATTCAATCTAATTAGCAAGCAAATATACAATTTACAAAACTTAAATAGTTACCTAATTTACAAAGCTAAGTTAAAAAAACTGGGTCACAAATTCAAGAAGCTAATTGACAAGTCTTAGCTAGCTAGCTAATTTATCAACAGAGGTGGACAAAGTACGCAACTTCATTACTTAAGTCAAAGTACAGATCCCACTGATCAAATGTTACTCCAGTACAAGTGAAAATTGTACAGTCAAATTTTTACTTAAGTACTGAAGTACTTGCTTTTAAAAATACTTAAGTATTAAAGTACATTTTCTGTCAGCGTGTTGTTGCATTATTGCCACAACGCTTATAAAACCTAATGCCTCTGAAGCAACTGACTGGATTTACTGACTAACTTGTAGAACCTGTAGAATAAACACCTGGTAGAACATTACAAAATGAAACAACTGAATTGACAAAAAAGATTCATTGTCCACAAAGCAGCATGATAGTGTTCTGATACAGTTCTGGCAGTGTCAGAATCATCAATCAGATGCTAGCTAGTTTGGCTACTGGTAAAAAAATATGTAGTAGCTATAGTAATTATGCAAGGTCGCAAAAGCTACAATGTTAACATTACCAAAAACAGAAATGTGAATTTACAAAATGAATACATGCTATGACATCATAGTGGTTTAACGTTTAGCTAGTCAGTGAAGCTCCTGACATGCTAGCAAACTCTTTTCAAACTCAAAATCATATTGGGTAGCTAACATTACTAGAAAAGAAAGATTTCTATATTCTGTTTATTTGGCAAGCTTATGCTAAAACATTTCTGAAAGGACTTCAGATAAGTTAACATTATTCATGTTAGCGTAATTCTGTTTGTTTTTACACGCTAACAGTGTCCAAGTTAACTAGCTATGTGTTAACGTTAGCTGTGGACAAGGCTACGGCAACTTGGCAGGCAAATCCATAGAAAGTCATTTGACCAACCAGACTGCTATTGCAACGTTATCGCTAGCTCTAAAATCATAAACAACTTCATTGCAAGCTTTCTCTTGGAATAAAATGTTTATATCCCTCAATATGCTTCCGCAGGTTGGATGGCGAGTTTTTGTAGGCCATGACGTGGTTCGTTTTCGGCAAACAAAGCAAACATTTAAAATGAAACAAATCTTTAATCCTTTCAGAAAACTGAAGCATGGGTTCTAGGTAAAGCCATGAGTGTGTTCATTTCCCAGAAGAACCGCCTCCTTCCATTCTGCCATCAACTGATCATGTTAAAAATGCTGCTGAGTTTGATTTTATCCAGTCTATGGATGTGACGTGACCCTAGTGATTACTGATCGGCTGTCTCAGTGTCACCTGCAAAAAAACCAATCACGTTTTAGAAAAGAAAAAACATCCACTTTCAAAGCTGCTTCATAGTAACGAGTAATGAGGACCTTGATAAAAATGTAGTGGAGTGAAAGGTACGATGTTTGTCTTTCAATTGTAGTGAAGTTAGTCATAAGTTTAAAAAAAATAATCAAGTAAAGTACAGATACTCAAAAACTGTACTGAAGTACAATACTCAAGTAAATGTACTTCGTTACTGTCCACCTCTGTTTACCAATGATATCTGGTTAGCAAATTTAACAAGCTAATTTACAAATCTTAAACAACTAGCCAAGTTTACAAGTTAATTTAGCTAATTTAACAAGATGATCTTAAAAAATAAGTAGTTAGTTAATTTAAGAAGCTAATTTAGACTTTTTAAACTACTTAGCTAGCTAATCTAGCAAGTGAATTTAAAAAAAACTTAACTAGCTATTTAATTTAATGAGCAAATTTACCAGTGATGACTGGTTAGCAAATTTAACAAGTTAATTTACAAATCTTACCTAACTAGCTAATTTAACAAGATAATCTTAAAAATGTTAAGTAGCTAGTTAATTATGACGCTTAATTTAGACTCTTTAACTAGATAGATTGCTAATCTAGCAAGTGAATAAAAAAAAACTTGACTACCTCACTAATTTAATGAGCTAATTTACCAATGATATCTGGTGAGCAAATTTAACAAGCTAATTTACAAATCTTAAACAACTAGCTAATTTTACAAGTTAATTTAGCTAATTTAACAAGACGATCTTAAAACTCTTAAGTAGCTAGTCAATTTAAGAAGCTAATTTAGATGTATTAACTAGCTAGCTAGCCAAACTAGCAAGTGAATTAAAAAAAACTTGATGAGCTAGCCTATTTAATGAGCTTATTTATCAATTATAACTAATTAGCAAATTTAACAAGCTAATTTACAAATCTTAAACAACTAGCTAATTTTACAAGTTAATTTAGCTAATTTAACAAGATGACCTTAAAAATCTTTAGTTAGTAAATTTACAAAGCTAATTTAGACTTTTTAAATTGCTAACTAGCACATCTAACAAGTGAATTAAAAAAAACTTCACTAGCTACCTAATTTAATGAATTAATTAAAACGCTAGCAAATTTAATAACCAAATTTACAAATCTCAAATAAGCTAATTTTACTAGTTAATTTAGCTATTGTAACAAGATAATCTTTAAAATCTTAAGCTCATCAATTTAAGAAGCTAATTTAGACTTTTTCATTCACTAGCTAGCTAATCTAACAAGTGAATTAAAAAAAAACTTGACTAGCTAATCAATTTAATGAGTTCATTTATAAATTATAACTGGTTAGCAAATTGACCAGGCAAATTTACAAATCTTACCTAACTAGCTAATTTAACAAGATAATCTTTAAAAGCTTAATTTGCTAGTCAATTTAAGGAGCTAATTTAGACTTTTTAACTAGCCAGCTAGCTAATCAAGCAAGTGAATTTAAAAACAAACTTGATGAGCTTCTGTTCATAATTTTTATGGACAGAATTTCTAGGCGCAGCCAGGGGCCGGAAGGAATCCTGTTTGGGAACCACAGGATTTCATCTCTGCTTTTTGCGGATGATGTTGTCCTGTTGGCTTCTTCAAACCAGGACCTTCAGCATGCACTGGGGCGGTTTGCAGTCGAGTGTGAAGCGGCTGGGATGAGAATCAGCACCTCCAAGTCCGAGGCCATGGTTCTCGACCGGAAAAGGGTGGCTTGCCCTCTCCAGGTTGGTGGAGAAGTCCTGCCTCAAGTGGAGGAGTTTAAGTATCTCGGGATCTTGTTCACGAGTGAGGGAAGGATAGAGCGTGAGATCGACAGGCGGATCGGTGCAGCCTCCGCAGTGATGCGGTCGCTTTACCGGTCCGTCGTGGTGAAGAAGGAGCTGAGTCAAAAGGCGAAGCTCTCGATTTACCAGTCGATCTACGTTCCGACTCTCTCACCTATGGTCATGAGCTTTGGGTAATGACCGAAAGAACAAGATCGCGGATACAAGCGGCCGAAATGAGTTTCCTTCGCAGGGTGGCTGGGCGCTCACTTAGAGATAGGGTGAGAAGCACAGTCACTCGGGAGGAGCTCGGAGTAGAGCCACTGCTGCTCCACATTGAGAGGAATCAGCTGAGGTGGCTCGGGCATCTCTTTCAGATGCCTCCTGGACGCCTCCCTGGGGAGGTGTTCTAGGCATGTCCCCCCGGGAGGAGGCCCCAGGGAAGACCCAGGACACGCTGGAGGGACTATGTCTCTCGGCTGGCCTGGGAACGCCTCGGTGTTCTTCCCAAGGAGCTGGCCGAGGTGTCTGGGGAAAGGGAAGTTTGGGCTTCCATGCTCAGACTGCTGCCTCCGTGACCCGGCCCTGGATAAAGCGGATGAAGACAAGACGAGACGAGACTTGACGAGCTAGCTCATTTAAGAAGATAACAAATCTTTATCTAACTAAATTGACAAGCAAATTTAGCAAATAAGTGACATTTTAGATTTCATAACAGTTACTTTAAAGGTCAAAAATGAAAGTTTAAGTCGTAATAAATGTTTGTTTTTCATGTGAGAACTGCATTTTGAGTAAGAAGACGAAGTGTTCAATTTCAATTTTCAATTTTCACTGTGCAGAGATTCTGTCAAATGAGCATCAAGAGAAGCTCCCATGACTGTGAGCTTACAAAGGAAATGTTTGTTTGCTTTTTTTTTAAACCTGTAACCGTATCCTGCCTCAGATGGTTTATCAGAATTATGAGTGTTTGTATGCATGTTGTAGCCTGTGTGTCGAACCAGTTCACTGAGTCAGGATTCTTTTCAAAGTGAAATGGCTGCTTTCTAAGAAAGACTGTGATGTGAAAATGAGTGGCATGGCCCAGTCTGAGTAAGCACTTCACACTCCCAGTGTTCTGCTGTCATTGGAATGACGTGCTGAAAAGCTGCAAGCCCTGATAATGACTTCTCTGGAAGCAGTGGCAGAGAAATGCATGACGACTGTACATATTGACCACAACACCGAGCCAAAGCTGGCAATTTAAATCAGACAATTTACCTCAAACACATCAAAATACAGGAAATGAAGTACTAGTGCATCTCAAACAATTAGAATATCGTGAAAGAGTTCCTTTTTCCCCAGAATTTAATTCAAAAAGGTACATTTTCATATATTCGACATTCATTTCAGGTAAAGTGAAATATTTCAAGCCTTGCCTTTTTTGATTTGTTTTAATTTTGACGATTATGGCTGATAGCTCATGAAAATCAGAAATCCAGTATCTCAGATTATTAAAATATTTCCTAAGATCAATCAAAAAATGGTTTATCAGAATTATGGGTGTTTGTATGCATGTTGTAGCCTGTGTGTCGAACCAGTTCACTGAGTCAGGATTCTTTTCAAAGTGAAATGGCTGCTTTCTAAGAAAGACTGTGATGTGAAAATGAGTGGCATGGCCCAGTCTGAGTAAACACTTCACACTCCCAGTGTTCTGCTGTCATCGGAATACGGACACGCGGACACAATACAGAAACGTCCAACTTCTCAAAAATATGTTCATGATATTCTAATGGTTTGAGATGCACGAATAGAATATAATTTAATATATTAGACAGGATGTCACACGGTTGTGCAAAGATTTTAAGTTCACCTTCAAATGGTGAATATATATCCATCCATCCATTATCTATAGCCGCTTATCCTGTACAGGGTCGCGGGCAAGCTGTAGCCTATCCCAGCTGACCATGGGTGAGAGGCAGGGTACACCCTGGACAAGTCGCCAGGTCATCGCAGGACTAACACATAGACACAGACAACCATTCACACTCACATTCACACCTACGGTCAATTTAGAGTCACCAGTTAACCTAACCTGCATGTCTTTGGACTGTGGGGGAAACCGGAGCACCCGGAGGAAACCCACGCGGACACGGGGAGAACATGCAAACTCCGCACAGAAAGGCCCTCGCCGGCCACGGGGCTCGAACCCGGACCTTCTTGCTGTGAGGCGACAGTGCTAACCACTACACCACTATGCCGCCCTGTGAATGTATATAACAAGTGAAAACCCTTCTAGTGGGTTTCATAGTGTGCAATATTGTTAGCATATCACATCCTACATGTATTACATCACTCTACCCAATGGAGAATGAGCGTTGAACATGGTTTACAATTTTGCATGGTTGTCAAGACAACATGATATCACACATCAGAGGCGTAAAACTTCCGCACGAGTGAGTGAGCGACTGGGACAATTTGTAAACAAATATGGCCACCAGGTTTGCTGCTTTGTTAAATACAGAAGATTCTGAGAGAATTTTGAAATAGAAGGATGCATCGAACACCCAAAAAGAATGTATAATAATAATAATAATAATAATAATATTGGCTGGCTTTTTGTCATGGTATATCAGATATATTCCATTCAACTACTCGTCTTCGACTCATTCAATATCATGCAAGCTGAATGGAATATATCTAATATACCACAAAAAAAGCCAGCCAATATTATTTAACTATGTCACTCAGATCCACGACGTATTTCTTATGAAAAATGTGAGTTTTTCAACACGAGAAGATAAACTTCATATCTTCAAGCCAACATGTGATTTTCTTTTTATTATATCGACACATTCATGAACAAAATGTGTCCAAATTTATCAAAACAATTGATTGATTTCCTCACGAGTGACATATAGAGAATTATGTCCCAGTTTTGGTTCTCCGTGTCCCGGATGGAGCTCAGATGAAAAATACGAGTGGTGTATTTCCCAGTAAAACACTCGCGTCTAGGGCGGCACGGTGGTGTAGTGGTTAGCGCTGTCGCCTCACAGCAAGAAGGTCCTGGGTTCGAGCCCCGGGGCCGGCGAGGGCCTTTCTGTGCGGAGTTTGCATGTTCTCCCCGTGTCCGCGTGGGTTTCCTCCGGGTGCTCCGGTTTCCCCCACAGTCCAAAGACATGCAGGTTAGGTTAACCGGTGACTCTAAATTGACCGTAGGTGTGAATGTGAGTGTGAATGGTTGTCTGTGTCTATGTGTCAGCCCTGTGATGACCTGGCGACTTGTCCAGGGTGTACCCCGCCTTTCGCCCGTAGTCAGCTGGGATAGGCTCCAGCTTGCCTGCGACCCTGTAGAAGGATAAAGCGGCTACAGATAATGTGATGTGAATGTGTGACACTCGCGTCTATATAATATATCATACATATTAACCAAGTGCTTTTTTGGTAATTGATTTTTTTTACAAAAATCAATTCTTATTTATTGTCATCAGCTATTTATTTATTTATTTATTTATTGTAGTACTTCATGCATGACACTGACACAGTTAAGATTAATTATTCAAGATTTAAAAAAAAAAATCAGAAACAGATGATGTCATCAGACATGGACGATCCCAAGTGGTCACAGGTGCACTATGCAACACACACACACAATTTAGCCAGACTACTGGATCACAGAAGACAAGCTTAAACACAGTTTATCCCAATCCCAATCTGAGGTTCAGTGCAGTGAGGCAGGATCAGTGCTTGCCCTCCATGACCAATGTTTTGGGCAAAACACTGGAATAAAACATGCCAAAATGAGCTCATCTTCAACATGTTGGAGATAAACACCCCACCATAGAAGGCTTGATACTCTTTATGAGCAGACAGACCAGTTGGCCTGGCTTATAGCGTCTAGACGACTGAATTACCCTGAGTGGGATTAGCTTTGTGTAGCTTTGTGTACACGATCACCAATTATGTGCTTCATCATGCTGCTGTAGATAGCTGTGTCTATGTGACGATGCGCTGTGGGTTTGTGGGTTTGCATGCACTTGGATGCTTGCAGTTTGAATCACATGGAGTGAAATGAGCAAGACGTGCAAGTAAAATGGCAGAAAGAGATCTGTGATTTATACATAAAGCCTTAGGCGCATGTAAAGAAATGCTGGAGACCAAAACTGGCTTAAAAATAATGAAATGAAATGTTTCAACATTTAAAATAATACTATAAGCAGTAAGGCATTGGTTGACCCATGTGAAGGGTATACTAGATAACTGTGGCATGTCAAATGTGTAGGATGATTATGAAAACATTAGTCCTGAATGGTTTAAACAGAGTACCAAGACAAAAGTTAATGGTATTGATGCTCAAAACATGTTTCCCGAAATAAATAGAAATAGACTGTGTTTTAACTATAGAATGTGCAACGATAGAATAGCTTTTGAGGAATATCTACTCAAATTAGACAATGTAGACAGAATACATTGATGCAAGTTTAGGTGTGGTAACCATAAATCGCCAATAGCTGAAGGTAGATACGTATTTACCCAATAAAGACAGAAAACCTTGCACTCTGTGTGACGCCCATGAACAGGGTGATGAATTCCATTATATACTTGTATGTTCTTATTTTAATGTGGAAAGAACTCATTTCTTAAAAAGATACTTTTACACGAGACCAAATGTGTTTAAAATGAATCAGTTATTCAACTCTCGAAATGTGAAGGAGTTGCGTAAGTTAGTCCATTTCATCAGGGTAATAATTTCACATTTTTAAAAATCAAAATTTGTAGTTCCAGTGGTGCTTGAAAGTTTGTGAACCAATATTACATATCTGTGAGTGGCAAAAGTATGTGTGCCTTTGCTTTCAGTATCTGGTGTGACCCCCTTGTGCAGCAATAACTGCAACTAAACGTTTGCGGTAACTGTTGATCAGTCCTGCACACCGGCTTGGAGGAATTTTAGCCCGTTCCTCTGTAGAGAACAGCTTCAACTCTGGGATGTTGGTGGGTTTCCTCACATGAACTGCTCGCTTCAGGTCCTTCCACAACATTTCGATTGGATTAAGGTCAGGACTTTGACTTGGCCATTCCAAAACATTAACTTTATTCTTCTTTAACCATTCTTTGGTAGAACAACTTGTGTGCTTAGGGTCGTTGTCTTGCTGCATGACCCACCTTCTCTTGAGATTCAGTTCATGGACAGATGTCCTGACATTTTCCTTTAGAATTCACTGGTATAATTCAGAATTCATTGTTCCATCAATGAAGGCAAGCCGTCCTGGCCCAGATGCAGCAAAACAGGCCCAAACCATGATACTACCACCACCATGTTTCACAGATGGGATAAGGTTCTTATGCTGGAATGCAGTGTTTTCCTTTTTCCAAACATAACGCTTCTCATTTAAATGAAAAAGTTCTATTTTGGTCTCATTCGTCCACAAAACATTTTTCCAATAGCCTTCTAGCTTGTCCACATGATCTTTAGCAAACTGCAGACGAGCAGCAATGTTCTTTTTGGAGAGCAGTGGCTTTCTCCTTGCAACCCTGCCATGCACACCATTGTTGTTCAGTGTTCTCCTGATGGTGGACTCATGAACATTAGCATTAGCCAAAATGAGAGAGGCCTTCAGTTGCTTAGAAGTTACCCTGGGGTCCTTTGTGACCTCACTGACTATTACACACCTTGCTCTTGGAGTGATCTTTGTTGGTCGACCACTCCTGGGGAGGGTAACAATGGTCTTGAATTTCCTCCATTTGTACACAATCTGTCTGACTGTGGATTGGTGGAGTCCAAACTCTTTAGAGATGGTTTTGTAACCTTTTCCAGCCTGATGAGCATCAACAACGCTTTTTCTGAGGTCCTCAGAAATCTCCTTTGTTCATGCCATGATACACTTCCACAAACATGTATTGTGAAGATCAGACTTTGATAGATCCCTGTTCTTTAAATAAAACAGGGTGCCCATTCACACCTGATTGTCATCCCATTGATTGAAAACACCTGACTCTAATTTCACCTTCAAATTAACTGCTAATCCTCGAGGTTCACATACTTTTGCCACTCACAGATATGTATAAATGACCAAGTATAATATTTTTGTCTCATTTGTTTAACTGGGTTCTCTTTATCTACTTTTAGGACTTGTGTGAAAATCTGATGATGTTTTAGGTCATATTTATGCAGAAATATAGAAAATTCTAAAGGGTTCACAAACTTTCAAGCACCACTGTACTTCAGTACATGTAGATATCTTGTTATTTAGTATTCACTTGTTGCATGTTGGAAAAATTGTACTTAGAATTTAACAAAGTTTCTGGATGGCATGACAATGTGTGCTCCTGAGAGCTCGATGGACATCAGACAGTCAGATGGTTCTGCCTAGTTTCTTGAACCATCCCGTACCTGTCTACCTACAATAAACCAACATGAGAGATGGCAAAACTTTTGCGTGATTGTATTGATTAAGGTCCAGAAGAGTATGATTTGTATTTAGAAAGGTGTCCTAATGTTAGGAATCATGGTTTTGTCCAGTCCCTTAATGGATAAAGCACTGGAATGTAGTTTAACAGCTCAGTTATAGAGCTAGATCAATCTGTGATCAATTTACCAGCTTTATTTCTGACAATAACGCTGGATCATAAAAATGTGCTATAAATTCCATGAACATCTTATATCTTGATGAAGTAGTCAATAGAGATTCCACAACAAAATGCAAAGGAAGATATGGTTAAGATTAAAAAAATGACATTTTTTAAAATGACTATTGTCGATACAGTAGTTAATATTGTATTGATGAATCTCAAATTTGTTGTATGTTAGAAAACATCAAATGTAATTAGTAAACCTTTTTTTAATCTTCTTTCAGTCCAACTGATTGTCATTTTGTAAAAAAAAAAATTCATTATGTTTTATGAATGTGTATTTTTTGTAATCTCATACCTTCTGGAGGGGTTGTAGATATCAATCAAATTCATTGTCATAATAAACAAAACACTGTCACACTCACTTCTTTAATGGCAAAACATTTTTTACACTCACATGAGGTGGTTTTCCAGGAAATTTGATTGTGATTTATCACAAAATTGAAATGGAGACAAGTTTTTCAAATGACATGACAACATGAAGAACGACTAGAAACACTACCATTCAGAAAAAAAGAACGCTCTGCAAGAGCAAGAGGAGAAACCCAACTTTAATCAAATAAGTTCACTCAGTGAAAATACAAACCTTTCACAATTTCATGATGTTTTGTTGAATTTTTTAAAACAGCACTTCTATATCCATCCATCCATTCATTATCCATAACCGCTTATCCTGTGCAGGGTCGCAGGCAAGCTGGAGCCTATCCCAGCTGACTATGGGTGAGAGGCGGGGTACACCCTGGACAAGATCTTCACAGGGCTGACACATAGACACAGACAACCATTCGCACTCACATTCACACCTACGATCAATTTAGAGCCACCAGTTAGCCTAACCTGCATGTCTTTGGACTGTGGGGGAAACCGGAGCACCTGCAGGAAACCCACACAGACACAGGGAGAACATGCAAACTCCGCACAGAAAGGACCCCATCAGCCACTGGGCTCGAACCCAGAACCTTCTTGCTGTGAGGCGACAGTGCTAACCACTACACCAAGGTGTCACCCCTCTATACATACATTATATATATAACCGGTGGCAGGGTCATGGGTGTCAAAGGCTCATTGATTCAAATGGAGCACGAAGGCTAGCCCATATGGTCCAATCCCACAGTAGGGCTCCTGTAACACAAACTGCTGAAAAAGTGAATGCTGGCTGAAGGTGTCAGCGTTAACTTTTTCAACGGTTTGTGCTCCAGTAGCTCTCCTGTGGGATTGGACCATATGGACTAACCTTCATTCCCCATGCAAATCATGACCCTTGGCCACCCATGACCCTGTCACCAGTTCACCGGTTGTCCTTTGGATCCTTGGACCACTTTTGGTAGGTACTAATAACTGCATACTGGGAACACCCCACAAGATGTGCCATTTTGGAGATGCTCAGAGATGCCCAGTCATCTCGCCATCACAAGTTGGCCCTTGTCAAAGTCGCTCAGATCCTTACACTTGCCCATTTTTCCTGCTTCCAGCACATCAACTTCAAAAACTGACTGTTCTCTTCCTGCCTAATATATTCCACCCCTTGACAGGTGCTATTGTAAATAATCAATGATATTCACTTCATCTCTCAGTGGTCATAATCTTATATCTGATCGGTGTATATAGAGATATATGTGATCTGTAATTTATTAATCAATACAATTGTTTGGTATTGTCAAATATCTGTGGTATAAAAAGGAATTGAACCCTCTGAGATGTGCTGATATTTGAAAATAATGAGTTACTTAAGTAGGGCGGCACGGTGGTGTAGTGGTTAGCGCTGTCGCCTCACAGCAAGAAGGTCCGGGTTCGAGCCCCGTGGCCGGCGAGGGCCTTTCTGTGTGGAGTTTGCATGTTCTCCCCGTGTCCGCGTGGGTTTCATCCGGGTGCTCCGGTTTCCCCCACAGTCCAAAGACATGCAGTTAACTGGTGACTCTAAATTGAGCGTAGGTGTGAATGTGAGTGTGAATGGTTGTCTGTGTCTATGTGTCAGCCCTGTGATGACCTGGCGACTTGTCCAGGGTGTACCCCGCCTCTCGCCCATAGTCAGCTGGGATAGGCTCCAGCTTGCCTGTGACCCTGTAGGACAGGATAAAGCGGCTAGAGATAATGAGATGAGATGAGTTACTCAAGCCAAGTTACTGTTACCATCCTGAAGTTGGTTATTTTCCTCCAACTGCACATCCTGAAAGGTTTCATTCCTTGTCACTGCATTTCTAAGCTGCATATCCTGTTACAAACGCCTTCCTTGAACGAGCTCACTGTGTGCCAGGAGAGGGGATGTTGCACTTCCTGTCCATTTTACACCTGTTGATGGAAGGTTACTGGCATTTATCTCCAGAACACAATCACTGGCAGTATAAAATCCTCCCATTTAGGGAAGCATACCAGTATAGCCATACCAGTGTTACACTGATTAACACACCTGGATGACATCACTGGATGTCCATCCATTCTGGGAGCTGAACCAAACACCTGGTACATCTTTAGGAGCTCTTTTACATGCATAATTGTAACTGTAAGCAATATGAAGGTAAGAAAACCTTTAATTATTTGCCCCAACCACAGATCCCTGAGCACAACCTTACCTCACCACTTCCTTTTCATGTTCACAAGAGTATTTAAAGAAAACGTCCCTCAAGGAAGAAATCTGCATGCTAGACCTGTTCAAAAGCTTTCTAAAGCCTGGCTTAGACTTTCAATACTATGTGTAATATATTTAACAGTTATTCCACGGAATCAAGTCGTACATGAGCTGATAGCCGACGAGGCGCGTAGCACCGAGTTGGCTATAAGCCATGTACGATGAGATTTTGTGGAATAACTGTTTTATTCTATCCACATTCACTGGATTTTGAGAAACAGAGCATTTTTATTTTTTTGCAAATTCGATCAATGAAAACTTTATACAAAATGTCCGACAAATCATTTCCGCTTAGAATGTAAACAAACCGGTGAAATGACAGGAGCAATTTATGAAAAATGTGATAATCCTTGAAAAATAAAAATAAAAAGATCCATTCTTACCATCAAATACTTTTATTCCATATTTTTTTGCTTTTTTTGTGTATTTTTGGGGTTTTGTTTTCAAGGATAGTTTTTATTTCGTCCTCGGTTGGTTCAGCAACATGTTCCGCCATTTTGTTTGTCTCTACTCACGATATATGAGCTGATATCCTAGTAGTAGACCAGCCAATCAGAGCATGTGATTGCTCATATCCAGTGAATGTGGATAGAATAATACTTGTTATTCTGTCTGAGGTGACCCTAATAACATTCTATAACACTATCTGTGTGATAATGTGTGTCCTTCTTTTTTAGATTATACCACAAAGATCCTGGTACGATGATCCGATGAAAGATAATGACTGATCCGTTCACATCATCAATCCGTTTAGATGTGCAGTTTAGCTGTAGTAAAACAACCAGATCCCCACCTGGGTCTCTCTGTTCACCTTTTTTTTTTCCTTTTTTCCTTTGTCTTTTTCTTTTAGACACTGACTTTTCTTATAGAAAATTCTAAGCATAAGGTCTTGTCCGTTTGACTGCTTCTGTGGTTATCATTTATAAGAATTACAGCACTGTGCAAAAGTCTTAGCACCCTATATATATTTTTATACAAACTTTGTTATACAGTAGATTTTTATTTTATGACTTCTACGTTGGGCGGCACGGTGGTGTAGTGGTTAGCACTGTCGCCTCACAGTAAGAAGGTCCGGGTTCGAGCCCCGTGGCCGGCGAGGGCCTTTCTGTGTGGAGTTTGCATGTTCTCCCCGTGTCCGCGTGGGTTTCCTCCGGGTGCTCCGGTTTCCCCCACAGTCCAAAGACATGCAGGTTAGGTTAACTGGTGACTCTAAATTGAGCGTAGGTGTGAATGTGAGTGTGAATGGTTGTCTGTGTCTATGTGTCAGCCCTGTGATGACCTGGCGACTTGTCCAGGGTGTACCCCGCCTTTCGCCCGTAGTCAGCTGGGATAGGCTCCAGCTTGCCTGCGACCCTGTAGAACAGGATAAAACGGCTAGAGATAATGAGATGAGACGAGATGAGACTTCTACATTATCGAGTCAAAACATTACAAAAACATTTTAGAGTTCCAAATGTTCACTGTTTTTTCCAGCACAAAATTAAATGTTAAAGAAAAAAAAAATGTTCGTATCTGAGCAGCATAAGAGAGCACTTTTACGATTAAAAAAAGAAAACATAATGAAGACTATTGGGTTTTGGTGCAAAATGAATACACGAGTGTGACAGTCAAAGTGTCCAGAAGAACTGTGACTGGTTCTACAAGATGCTCAGTAAAACCTACAGCTCATTTCCTTCAAGGATGCATTACAAGATCTAAACTGTGTTGAGCAGTGAATGGAGGGAAGTCAGGTGGTACTAAATCAGAGTAAGACAAAGGGTCTACTCTTTGGAACGAGACAGAAGTTAGAAGACACAGCAGATTTCATTCGCCAACTCAAAGGAAAAGACCATTGAAAGGGTCACAAAATTTAACTATCTGGGTATTATGCGGCGGCACGGTGGTGTAGTGGTTAGCGCTGTCGCCTCACAGCAAGAAGGTCCTGGGTTCGAGCCCCGTGGCCGGCAAGGGCCTTTCTGTGCGGAGTTTGCATGTTCTCCCCGTGTCCGCGTGGGTTTCCTCCGGGTGCTCCGGTTTCCCCCACAGCCCAAAGACATGCAGGTTAGGTTAACTGGTGACTCTAAATTGACCGTGAATGTGAATGGTTGTCTGTGTCTATGTGTCAGCCCTGTGATGACCTGGCGACTTGTCCAGGGTGTACCCCGCCTTTCACCCGTAGTCAGCTGGGATAGGCTCCAGCTTGCCTGCGACCCTGTAGAAGGATAAAGCGGCTAGAGATAATGAGATGAGATGAGATGAGATGAGATGAGATGGGTATTATGCGAGATGAAAATCTTACATGGAAGGAACATTCGGACTTTGTCTACAAAAAAGTGGTTAAACGTGTGGGTCGTCTTTCACATGTTCGACAATGTCTCACTTTCAAAGCTGCAAAATGTGTTTACTGCAGTATTGCTGGGTTTCACGTGACGTCACATCCGCCGCATTAGTTATTCAGAACTTTAGCTGGTGGTCTACCAAAGCTCAGCTGGTAAAGTGTTTGTATGGAGAAGGTGCATTGCTCGCATGAAAAATGCCTTACGCTTGCGTTGTTTTAGGTTGTTCAAATCGATCAAACCGTGAAACTGATCAAAGTTTCTTCAGGGTTCCCAGTGAACTAATAAAAAAGGGTGAATGAACACAGGATTTCACAAAAAATACGTGGAGAAAAGTGGCTTTTGAACCTCTCAGTGAAATCGAAGGGAGCCGAGTCGAAGCATGCTCGAGTTTGCAGTGGTCACTGGGTGAAAGATTTGTATTTCCCTCTCAGCTCTGTCCTCAGTGTTTTCCAAGTACTTTTCTTGCTGTGTGTCATTATTTTACGGTACTTTTTTTAGTCACAAAGCGCTAAAGTCCCCAGCTGTTTCTTTATTTACTCCTCACAAAGTCCATATGCATGAAGGTCGCGACAAAATTCTTCCCCAGCCGTACAGTTACAATGCGCCGTGATCACTTCTCCGTCTTGTTTAACTAAGATCCAGGTTTTCAAAGGGGTTTCTGATGATCTTTGTGAATGATTTACCTGAGAGATAAGAGCCAACACAAGTGAGAATCAAGTGAAATGTTGTTTGTTTACACTTCAACTTGCAGCGCTTCGTTGTAAAGGTGCAAACGAAAAACTTAAAATAAAATAAAAATACTTACACGGGCAAAAACAATACAGGATTCATTTGGCAGTGACTTGATAGCGAGGTCCTTTACCCAGCCACATACAAAAAAGTTGTAAGCCTCCATACTCTTCCACGCTTTCATCTGTTTTGCGGTGTAGAAGGACGTCTGCAACACCAGATAGTTCGAGATGTCGGGGAACTCGACTGAAGGGTAGTTTTCGAGATCGTATGACAAATCCTTCTTTCCCAGACTGTAGGGGTCGATTCCATTGCACATAGCAATCTTCTGAATATATCTAAAGCCAGCAGTGGCTTCTAGATTGCGAGCGTACTCTGATAAGTTATCGCTAGGTGTTTGCACTACAGCAGCCGTTTAGACCACCAGCTATTTCACTTTCGGTAAAACCGCTAAGAAAAGTCACGCAACTGAAACCCAGCAATAATCGATCCAGTTCTCAACTATGCTGACAGTGCATGGGGTAGTTTATCTGTTAAAAATTGAACGAACTTACAGAGGCTACAAAATCGAGCTGCTTGCGTTATCACCAGACGAGACTCTTCTAAAGATGGTGTAGAAGTTTTAAACTGGATTAATTTAGAGACAAACAGAAAAATTCCTAAGTGTTTGCGAGTATTTAAATACCTTCATCTTTTCGTTCTTAAATATTTGAGCAATTATTTCACTAGGAACTCAAATATTCATAGTTATAACACTTGACATAAATCTGACCTGCATTTACCAAAACCCAAGCTTACGCTTGGTAAATTAACTTTTAGGTATTGAACCTGAATATCTAAAAGTTCGTTGACCTTGCGTCAGATTGGGTTTTGGTAAATGCAGGTCAGCACAGCTAATAATATGAGATTATTAATATGAGATTCATCTCATCTCATCTCATTATCTCTAGCTGCTTTATCCTGTTCTACAAGGTCGCAAGCAAGCTGGATCCTATCCCAGCTGACTACGGGCGAAAGGCGGGGTACACCCTGGACAAGTCGCCAGGTCATCACAGGGCTGAAACATAGACACAGACAACCATTCACACTCACATTCACACCTACGGTCAATTTAGAGCCACCAGTTAACCTAACCTGCATGTCTTTGGACTGTGGGGGAAACCGGAGCACCCGGAGGAAACCCATGCGGACACGGGGAGAACATGCAAACTCCGCACAGAAAGGCCCTCGCCGGCCACAGGGCTCGAACCCGGACCTTCTTGCTGTGAGGCGACAGCGCTAACCACTACACCACCGTGCCGCCCTAATATGAGATTATTAAAGATTATTGTAACATTTTTCTCATCTCATCTCATTATCTCTAGCCGCTTTATCCTTCTACAGGGTCGCAGGCAAGCTGGAGCCTATCCCAGCTGACTACGGGCGAAAGGCGGGGTTCACCCTGGACAAGTCGCCAGGTCATCACAGGGCTGACACATAGACACAGACAACCATTCACACTCACATTCACACCTACGGTCAATTTAGAGTCACCAGTTAACCTAACCTGCATGTCTTTGGACTGTGGGGGAAACCGGAGCACCCGGAGGAAACCCACGCGGACACGGGGAGAACATGCAAACTCCACACAGAAAGGCCCTCGCCGGCCCCGGGGCTCGAACCCAGGACCTTCTTGCTGTGAGGCGACAGCGCTAACCACTACACCACCGTGCCGCCTGTAACATTTTTTAAAATTCCAAATTAGTATAGTTTTATATTGTATTTTTGAAATTGTAAGTCAGTATAGTTTTGCAAGGCCTCTATGGATACCAGCTGTGCTGAATGGGCCACTCTGTTGAAATAAAGTCTGTCTATCTATCTATGCATCCATTATCTGTAGCTGCTTATCCTGTTCTACAGGGTCGCAGGCAAGCTGGAGCTTATCCCAGCTGACTATGGGCGAGAGGCGGGGTACACCCTGGACAAGTCGCCAGGTTATCACAGGGCTTCTTTCTTTCTTTCTTTCTTTCTTTCTTTCTTTCTTTCTTTCTATCTATCTATCTATCTATCTATCAAAACTGCACTCATTGTACCTGAGACTACCATTTTTTTTTTAAAGCAAAGGGTCATCTCACACCAAATATTGACTCTGTTTCATTTATTATGCCTTACTGCTTCCTGTTTATAGTATTTTTTTTAATGTTGAAACATTTAATTATTTTTAAGCCATTTGTGATCAACATAATTTCTTTATACGTGCCTGACTTTTGCACAGCGCTGTCTTCCAGACAAAGTATAGATGAAACTACTAGTCATTTTACTCATAGTTATCTTTTAACTTTCATGTATTACTAAAGTCCACGACGTGAACAGCCCACCAGAAACGATAAGCTCACCACTGAACTTCTGGTCCTTCTGGTCTCTCTGGTTCTGCATCCTACTTTCAGTCTGCAGGAGAGCGAAACGTCAACAACATTCTCAAAATGCACAGATTGCTCTATTTGTCTTCCCCCATTGTTCAACATGAGATCAGTGCAGTTTGAGGTTTGGATGAGGTCATCACTTATGAGGCTTTTTACTGAAAGCAGTGAAATGAACTCATTCATATCTCCTGCAAAGTTCATATGAAGTGTAATGAGTAAGAAAAAAAATGTGTTGACTTTCATATCAACGTGGGGTTTAATTGTTCATAAGCTGACATATCATTTATATTGATGCAAACATTTCTAAAAGCAGCCTTCTGTGACTGTGATCACACAGGAGGAAAATGACAGACATTTATTGATATCAGGTTGTGTTATGACATGTTACAGGCTGATCTACGGTACATAAGAACATCATGACAGCTCATTCAGTGTGTGAGTATCTGGGTACTTCTGGTAAATCAGATCCACAAGAAGATAAATTAAAAAAAAAGCTTGGATGAGAAACAACTGTCACTATGTGCCTTTATGGTAAGGTTTCATGTACGTCTTATAAGGGGTGAAATTAATGAAAAATAAAGCCAAATGTAATTTATATCAGTCATCACAAAGTTTCCTGGTATGGCCATAAATATGTATAATAATAATAATAATAACTCACTTTCCTTAAGGTAGAGAAAATATACATAACGACACAGTCATAACAATGTCATGGAGTTACCATAAGTGTTAATAACATCTTATAAGAAAGATTATTAAACTCAGAGAGAGAGAATGTGTGTGTGTGTGTGTGTGTGTGTGTGTGTGTGTGTGTGTGTGTGTGTGTGTGTGTGTGTGTGAGGGAGAGAGAAAGAGAGAGAGCGTGTGTGTGTGTGTGTGTGTGTGTGTGTGTGTGTGTGTGTGTGTGTGTGTGTGTGTGTGTGTGTGTGTGTGTGTGAGGGAGAGAGAAAGAGAGAGAGCGTGTGTGTGTGTGTGTGTGTGTGTGTGTGTGTGTGTGTGTGTGTGTGTGTGTGTGTGTGTGAGAGAGAGAGTGTGAGTGAGTGTGAGAGAGAGAGTGTATGAGAGAGTGTGTGTGTGTGTGTGTGTGTGTGTGTGTGTGTGTGTGTGTGTGTGTGTGTGAGAGAGAGAGAGAGAGAGAGAGAGAGAGAGTGTGTGTGAGTGAGTGTGAGAGAGAGAGAGAGAGAGAGAGAGAGTGTGAGTGAGTGTGAGAGAGAGAGAGTGTGTGAGTGAGTGAGAGAGAGAGAGAGAGAGAGAGAGAGAGAGAGAGAGAGAGAGTGTGTGTGTGTGTGTGTGTGTGTGTGTGTGTGTGTGTGTGTGTGTGTGTGAGTGTGAGTATGAGAGTGTGTGTGTGTGTGTGTGTGTGTGTGTGTGTGTGTGTGTGTGTGTGTGAGTGTGAGAGAGTGTATGAGTGTGTGTGTGTGTGTGTGTGTGTGTGTGTGAGAGAGAGAGAGAGAGAGAGAGAGAGAGAGAGAGAGAGAGAGAGAGTGTGTGAGTGAGTGTGAGAGAGAGAGAGAGTGTGTGTGTGTGTGTGAGAGAGAGAGAGAGAGAGAGAGAGTGTGTGTGCGTGTGAGAGAGAGAGAGAGAGAGAGAGAGAATATTCATAACTGTCATTACAGAATCATGACTCTGCCGTCAGTGATGATAAAATCATGTAAGCAGTGACATTAAAGTAACTTTATTAAAGAGAAAAGAAAACAAAACTGTGTCATCACTCATTACACTGTTTATAAAATTCTTACATGGAAATCTTTATCCTTATGGGAGAGAAAATAATCATCACTCACACGTCATCACTACAGCGTCAGGTCACTTCCCCGAGTATTAATAATGTCTTTATAAATAAGCTGCGGAATTGGAATTGTTACTCAAAAGTCCTACGACTGACATTACAGTGTTATAAGTGTTCACACAGACTTTATAAGCAGACATATGGAACTGTAATGTGCCTCTATAACGTGTAGTGATTATTCATGTCACAGTGTTGTATGGGTCATTACAGCTTTACGTCAACAAATATATTTTACTTCATAAAGGTTTTACATCATGACATGAACAGCCTGTAAGATGAAGCTTTTATAAGTGCTTATGTAGGTTTATGTCAGTTGGTATGTTGATGTTATGAAGCCTGATGAATCCTGGTGGAGCTTAATGGGGAAAAAGAGGAAGAAAACAAACGATGGATGCAGTTTAAGGGTTCTGGAAACTGAATGATTATTTATTTTTATACACAGCACATCTATCTTTTTCTTTGTTTTGTATGAAGTGTCTCTGCTCACTTCTTCCAGGTTACCTGGTCTGGTACTGTATCAGCACCATGCCCACTTACCACCGCTGTCCCTCAAGGTTCAGTCCTTGGTCCACTTCTCTTCTCCCTCTACACCCAGTCTCTTGGCCCAGTTGTCCCTGCTCATGGTCTATTCTACCACTGCTATGCTGATGACACCCAACTGTTTCGCTCATTTCCTCCTTCTGACACACAGATCTCCGCTCGCATCTCTACTTGCCTGCATGACATCCAGAGCTGGATGGACAACCATCACCTGAAGCTCAACCCAGGCAAGACAGAGGCAATCTACATTCCTGCTCCATCCTCTCCACCCTTGGACATTGTCATCTCCCTGGGGGACATCTCTAGGTCTCCTTCACCCACTGCGAAGAGCCTAGGGGTTGTGTTTGACGACAAACTCTCCTCCTCAGTGACCCGGACATGCAGGTTCCTCCTCTACAACATCCGAAGGATTCGTCCTTTTCTTACCACCTACTCTACTCAGCTCCTGGTCCAAGCACTGATCCTCTCCTGCTTGGACTATTGCAAATCTCTTCTTGCTGGCCTTCCAGCTACTGCCATCAGACCCCTACAGCTCAACCAGAACACTGCAGCTCGCCTGGTCTAAAACCTCCCTCATTCTTCCCATGTCACCCCTCCGCTTGCTGACCTGCACTGGCTATCTATCACAGCTCGTATCAAATTTGAGACATTGGTACTAGCTTACAAGGCTGTCAAGTGGTTAGTGCCAGCAGCATACCTCCAGAGTTTGATCCAGCCCTACACACCAGCCAGATCCTTTACGCTCCATGACTACTGGTCACCTGGCCCCTCCTCCTCGCCGCTCCTGCCCAGCCCGCTCAAGACTGCTGTTTGTCCTGGTTCCCCATTGGTGGAATGACCTTCCCATTGAGGTTAGAACTGCAGACTCCCAGACCACCTTCGAAGACTCACCTCTTCAGACTGCACCTCGCCTCTGCTTCCCTGCCCATTTGGGTCTCGACCAACCCAGGCTGTGTATGGTCTAGTCTGGGGTTAGCTGTTTGAGTTCTCTATTTAGTCGTACTTTATATGGTTGGTTTGTTTCCTTGGCTGTTTGCTGATCATTTGTACTTCAACAGAATATTACACGAAGTATTGTTGTCACTTGTTCAGTTGGTACTAGAACTTTCTTGTTTAGAAGTTCAGCACTTTGTGTACCTGACTTTTGCACTCATTGTACGTCGCTCTGGATAACAGCATCTGCTAAATGCCATGTAATGTAATGAAGTGTCCATTATGAACGTGTGTGTCAGGGGAACAAAAGCTTCATGTAGAAGACAGCGTAGGAGATTGGGGTTAGCTGCATGAGGGTGTGTGTGATAGCGAAAGAAAAAGCAGAGCAGGATGCGCATGTGTGTGTGTATATATATATGTGTGTGTGTGTGTGTGTGTGTGTGTGTGTGTGTGTGTGTGTGTAAAACCAGGTGTATTACACTTCCGCTGTTGCGCTCCTGTTATTTAACAGGTTGGCGTGTGATCTGGATTGAGATAAGCCTGCAGCGCTCAGTAACAGACACTTGGTCACTTGCTCACACTCTTACCAAGCGAGATAGGTGCTCAGCGACCACAGCACCCGGACTCCAGCCCCGCCCCCCCTGACCACAGGAAGTGTGGGGACTGATAAACAGCCGGCACTTCCTCTTTCTGCGTGCTTCAACTAGCAAACCAGCAGCTTCCTCACGGAACGCAATTACATAATCCTCACCTCAACTCTTGCTCTCTCTCTCTCTCTCTCTCTCTCTCTCTCTCACACACACACACACACACACACACACAAGTATGTGACAATTATAAACATACAGCATACATTTGTACAATTTTTATGCGTTTATACTTTAATGTACTCCAGCTACTGTATCATTTGCACAAATTAACAAAATCTATGCACAATGGAGAACTGACTCACACATCGTGCACACACTTTAACACAACGTTAATATACACTTGCTGAAAAACATGCCACTGATCACCATCACACCAGTGCGGGCGAACACAAAGGTTTCTCTCCCATGGTCACATCGGACAGCATTCTAGCAAATCACAAACATGGTGGACATCCTCATCTGGTATGAGTTTGCTGATTTTTATCAGAGTTGTTGACTCATTTGAACGCTGATCGCTTTTTCCATTTTGATGCAACGTTGATACCTCTTTAAAACGTACAAACGCATGTGCAGGAGTGCATCTCACACGCTAAAGCATGATGTTTATTACATATAAATATTGTGTCAGTCACCACATCAAAGAGCAAAAGAACAAATACACACGTACTCATCACACACGGCACATAGGGACCGCAAGACTGGCACATGTGAACACTTTTCTGTGAAGATACATTTTAAACAAATACATTTTTGGCTGACAGAATGAAGCTCGTACAGTCTTTGAAACCTGTTTGGAAGAACGGGTGCACTGTAGGTTTTTGCAACAAAATAATTTACGTACAAAAAAAAATCGTTATTTCTCAATTGAGGAAACAAACCTGCAAAAAGCTGATACTTTGATCTTTTTTAAACTTTGATCCAATGTTAATTTTATTCAGTATCGACATTAATATCCACATTTACTTTCATCAAAGTCCCTCCCGTTCCAGGACCTGGTATTCCCAGGCAGTTTCCCTTCCCAGTACTCACCAGGGCCTTTAGGCGCATCAGGCAGGGTGTCGCCGTTCTCCATTTCTCTAGCCCGCAGCATCTCGCCTATTACATCGCTCGGGTTACAGTGAAGGCTGGTCCTCTGGTAACTGCAAGAGTTTGACTCCCTACTCAGTGTCCCTCGCCAGATGGCACTAGGTACCGTTTTTACGATGGTCTTTGGTATGACCTGACCGCAAATAGAACTTGCAACCTTCTGGTCGAGAGGCAGACACGCTAACCACTAGTATTTGCTTTCATACTTATGGTTTATTCATAGTTCATTTTGTTAACGCAGTAAATAATGTTAGTTCTGCGTACCTTATTGTTGTTCACATCGTCGGTCATTTCAAAATGTTTGTGGTGTAAAAAAAATAAAGATTACACAACACAAATGCTGGTTAATTGGTAAAAATTTGGAAATGTATCTCCACAGTTTTGTATACAGTTTGTTCGTATTAATTAAGAAAAGAAATGCTGATAAAACCAATTGAAACAAGTTGTTTGTTTCAACAATCTTATCGAATCCTGCACATTACATTCCTATCCTGACATCATTTACTGTGTTACACAACATTAACAAACTGTACACTAAACCATTAATAAACAACAAGTAATAAAGTAAATATATTAATGTCATCGTTCACATCTAACTTATTAAACAAACATGTGACTCATGTTTCTTGAAACTGTTACTAAAAACAAGGTCCAGATACTAAATGAGATGCTAAATGAGCATGAAGTAAATTACAGTGTGTTAGTTGCTGCATGTCAGTTTTGTGTGTGTGTGTGTGTGTGTGTGTGTGTGTGTGTGTGTGTGTGTGTGTGTGTGTGTGTGTGTGTGTGTGTGTGAAATTTGTGAGAAACAAGATTCAGCTACAAGTATGTCTTTTGTAATACAACTAGTAAACATTGTGGCAATAGATAGATAGATAGATAGATAGATAGATAGATAGATAGATAGATAGATAGATAGATAGATAGATAGATAGATATCACCAGATAATTTTTTCCTGATAATCAACTTTCTAGTTTCTCTGACTCTCTATGCACTGGAGCCTCAGATTCATGTTGTTGGTGACCAGGAGTGGAACCCCGTGTGGTTTTCTGCTGTTGTAGTCCGTCCACCTCAAGGTTCAACATGTTTTGAGATGCTTTTCTGCTCACCACAGTTGTAAAGAGTGGTAATTTGAGTTAGCCTTCCTGTCAGCTCAAACTTGTTTGCCCATTCTTCTTTGACCCTCTCACATCAAGACATTTCCTTGTTGCTGCTCACTGGATGTTTCTTTGTTTTTCATGGTGGTGCAGTCTCACAGCAAGAAGGTTCTGGGTTCAAACCCCACAATCAACTGGGGCCTTTCTGTGTGGAGTTTGCATGTTCTACTTGTGCCTGCATAGGTTTCCTCAGGGTGCTCCGGTTTCTTCCGACAGTCCAAAGATATGGTTTTGGTCACCTGGATACTCTAAATTGGCCATAGGTGTGAATCTGATACTACTGGTCGCCTGGCTTCTCCTCCTCGCTGCTCCTGCCCAGCCCACTCAAGACTGCTGTCTGTCCTGGCTCCCCGTTGGTGGAATGACCTTCCCATTGAGGTCAGAACTGCTGACTCCCTGACCACCTTGAAGCGCAGACTGAAGACTCACCTCTTCGAGCTGCACCTCTCCCCTTCTCCTCTGTCTACTGTGTAAGTGCGTTTTGGTCTAGACCAACCCAGGCTGTGTATGGTCTAGTCTGAGGTTAGCCGTTTGAGTTCTCTATTTAGTTGTACTTTATATGGTTGGTTTGTTTCCTTGGCTGTTTGAGGATGGGAATTTCAACAGACTATTACAAGAAGTATTGGGGTCACTTGTTCAATTGACACTAGAACTTTCTTGTCTAGAAGTTCAGCACTTTGTGTACCTGACTTTTGCACTCGTTGCACATCGCTCTGGATAAGAGCGTCTGCTCAATGCCATGATGTAATGTAATGTACTCTAATGTAATGTGAGTGTGAATGGTTGCTCGTCTCTGTATTAACCCTCCGATAGACTGGTGGCCTGCCCAGGTTAAACCCCGCCTTTCGTCCAAAGTCAGCTGGGATTGGCTCCAGCTTCCTCTGTGACCCTCACAGATAAGCAGTATAGATAATGAATGGATGGATCTCTCCAGTTTCTGAAATAACCAGACCAGCCTGTCTGGCACCAACGAAGTCACCAAGAGCACATTTTTTCCTCATTGTGATGTTTTATGTGAACATTATCGGAAGCTCTTGACCTGTATCTGCATGATTTTATGCATTATGCTGATACCATATGATTGTCTGATTGAATAATAATAATACTGTATACACTATTATTATTCTTTTATTCACATTACTGATAATGTCGACTGCTTTCCTCCAATGGTAATGTTTAAATAAAGATTCACCCAAGGCTGAGCTCACCTTTTATATGTTGACTGGCTTGTACAATTGGTTAAACAATAACTGGCTACACTTGGCATGAGCACAGTTATCTGAGAGTTGGCTTTTGACCAACATTGATATGTGAACTCAACATACACTGTCACATGCTGTATACATGTAGAGACAGTTAGGAAAAGCTCCAATTGACCTTGCCTTCCATTCTACAGGTCTCTAGAACTATCCTGGACAGATGAATAAGGTTCTTCCTAAAGATATCCCTTCAGATGGTGGTTTGATGATGGTCGTATTGTGTGGTCTGTCACATGGACACCAAAATCTCTCATGGCTATTCGTTTGGGTTGAGATATGTTGACTATGAAGGCCATATCATATGACTTAAGTATATCGTTTTCATCCTGATCAAACCATTTAGTGAGTCTTCATACCTTGTGGAAGGGGTGGAGTCATCCTGGAAACCCAGTTACACACAACTATGACAAAGTTTAATAGATTAGAATAGATTTATTTTCTAGTACAACACACACCCAGACATATTTACATTTAAAGGTCAACTGCCTTTTAGATTTTAAGTGCAGGTCATAAAAAGAATTTTCCCAACACCCAAGTATTTTTGTTTAGTGGATTGAAAGCTACTGAATTCGAATCACAGACGTACAATTTTATATTTTTTTAATAGAACAATTAATGAATTTAGCACCACGTGGCCCTAAATTCTCCGCTATTTTTTCCTGCTTCACCATGACCCAATTCAAGATACTATGTCATGCATCACGTGGTGGGCTTTCCCCGTTCACGCAAGGCATTGTGGGATACAAATTTGAAACAGGAGAGAAAAATGGAGGAGATGAGTGTGCGAATGAAACGTGAAAGAGCGACTACAGTAACGGAAAGCTTGAAGAAAAGATGTTATGTTATATACGAAGGAAAGAAAACGCAGGACCAAACTAATAAATATTGGTGGTCAGCGAGTCAGCAGTCAGAGAGAATATCTTAGAGAGGACAAAGATTGGAATAAAGTATGACATTAATTTAGTTGTGTGATTTAGTTGCAGCACAGCATTACCAAGCTGCATTACTGTTGATAATGGAAGGTCCTCACAAGCATCTCATCTCATCTCATTATCTCTAGCCGCTTTATCCTTCTACAGGGTCGCAGGCAAGCTGGAGCCTATCCCAGCTGACTACGGGCGAAAGGCGGGGTACACCCTGGACAAGTCGCCAGGTCATCACAGGGCTGACACATAGACACAGACAACCATTCACACTCACATTCACACCTACGGTCAATTTAGAGTCACCAGTTAACCTAACCTGCATGTCTTTGGACTGTGGGGGAAACCGGAGCACCCGGAGGAAACCCACGCGGACACGGGGAGAACATGCAAACTCCGCACAGAAAGGCCCTTGCCGGCCACGGGGCTCGAACCCGGACCTTCTTGCTGTGAGGTGACAGCGCTAACCACTACACCACCATGCCGCCCCCTCACAAGCATAGTCAGGAAAATACATTCTTGTCTAAAGCCTATATATTTGTCAAGCAAAGATCCAGCATGCATTCAGAAAACTCACACGATCTCCATGTGTGAACTAAAATATGAACTGATTAGCATGGGGTTAACACTATGGTCCTCACACTCTCTGCATCTTTCTCGTTCCATCTCTTGTCTTCACACTTGATCCTATCAAATTCAAGCCTTCCATGTGTATTATATAAAATCTACATGAAATTAATATGTATTAAAACATTGATCTAAAGATTTGCAGTAAACACTATAGACCTCAGGCGGCACGGTGGTGTAGTGGTTAGCGCTGTCGCCTCACAGCAAGAAGGTCCGGGTTCAAGCCCCGGGGCCGGCGAGGGCCTTTCTGTGTGGAGTTTGCATGTTCTCCCCGTGTCCTCGTGGGTTTCCTCCGGGTGCTCCGGTTTCCCCCACAGTCCAAAGACATGCAGGTTAGGTTAACTGGTGACTCTAAATTGAGCGTAGGTGTGAATGGTTGTCTGTGTCTATGTGTCAGCCCTGTGATGGCCTGGCAACTTGTCCAGGGTGTACCCCGCCTTTCGCCCGTAGTCAGCTGGGATAGGCTCCAGCTTGCCTGTGACCCTGTAGAACAGGATAAAGCGGCTAGAGATAATGAGATGAGATGAGACTATAGACCTCAGATGAGATGTTATATCCATCATATTATTGGATACAAAACTTGGCTAGTGCAATCCCTGGTTAAACACCAAGTCAAGTGAATATAATACATATAGGAATAAAACACTTCATGGCATTGTCTCATCTCATCTCATTATCTCTAGCCGCTTTATCCTTCTACAGGGTCGCAGGCAAGCTGGAGCCTATCCCAGCTGACTACGGGCGAAAGGCGGGGTACACCCTGGACAAGTCGCCAGGTCATCACAGGGCTGACACATAGACACAGACAACCATTCACACCTACGGTCAATTTAGTCACCAGTTAACCTAACCTGCATGTCTTTGGACTGTGGGGGAAACCGGAGCACCCGGAGGAAACCCACGCGGACACGGGGAGAACATGCAAACTCCACACAGAAAGGCCCTCGCCGGCCACGGGGCTCGAACCCGGACCTTCTTGCTGTGAGGCGACAGTGCTAACCACTACACCACCGTGCCGTTCATGGCACTGTGTTACAGTAAAATAATCAATTACTGGGTGGTTACTGTTATCACCCTGGAGGCCATTTTCCTATGCCAGCATGTTTTTGCGAGCAATTTGCCAGCAGTTACATTTATTATCAACTTTAAAAAAAACACATTGAATGTTTTATACCTTTAGAGTCACAATCCCAATTCCAAAAAAGTTGGGATGCTGTGTAAAACATAACTAAAAACAGAATGCATTGATTTGCAAATAATTGTTTAGACCTATATTCAATTGAATTCAATACAAAGACAAGATATTTAATGATCAAATTGATCAATTGTATAGTGGTTTTGTAAATTTGCACTCATTCTGATTTTGATGCCTGTAACACATTCCAAAAAAGTGGGGACGGGGTAACAAAAGACTGGGAAAGTTGAGGAATGCTTAAAACAACACCTGTTTGGAACATTCTTCAGGTAAACAGGTTAACTGAAGAAGAAGAAGAAACCTTTACTTGTCACATGTACACAAGCACAGTGAAATTCCTCCTGTGCATTTAACCCATCTGAAGCAGTGAACACACATGCACATAGATGTGAGCAGTGAGCACACACACATACCCAGAGCAGTGGGCAGCTATGCTACAGCACCCAGGGAGCAGTTGGGGGTTAGATGCCTTGCTCAAGGGCACTTCAGCCATGATACAGAGAGAGGAGAAAGTGCTGTTCATTCCCTGCCAGTCCTGGGAATCAAACCAGCGACCTTTTGGGCCCAAGGCCCAAAAGCAGCCAAGGCTGCTACTCTAACCTTCAGGCCATGGCTGCCCTGGTAACAGGTATAAGGGGTATCCTTGAAAGGCTCGGTCATTCACAAACAAGGCTGGGGTGGGTTTCACTACTTGATCCAACAGTTTAAGAACAACAGTTCTTTACATACATACATACATACATGCATAATCTGTAGCTGCTTATCCTGTACAGGGTCGCAGGCAAGCTGGAGCCTATCCCAGCTGACTATGGGGTACACCCTGGACATCGCAGGGCTGATACATAGAGACACACAACCATTCACACTCACATTCACACCTACGGTCAATTTAGAGCCGCCAATTAACCTAACCTGCATGTCTTTGGACTGTGGGGGAAACCAGAGCACCCAGAGGAGAACATGCAAACTCCACAGAGAAAGGCCCTCGTCGGTCACTGGGCTCAAACCCAGGACCTTCTTGCTGTGAGGAGACAGTGCTAACCACTTCGGCAATCCATGATACCATCAAAAGATTCAGGGAATCCAGACAAATCTCTGCATAGAGCAGGCAAAGCTGAAAACCAACACTGAATTCCTGCGACATTTGATCCCACAGATGGCACTGCATTAAAAACCTACATTGTATAAAGGACATTACTACATGGGCTTGGGAACACTTCAGAAACCGTTGCTGGTAAACACAGTTCGTTACAGCATCTACCATACAAAGTGAAAGCCATATATCAACAACATCCAGAAACTCCACTGAATTATCTGGGCCTGAGCTCATCTGAAATGAACTGATGCAAAATGGAAAAGTGTGCTGTGTTCTGACGAGTCCACATTTCAAATTCTTTTTGGAAATCACAGACGTTGTGTCCTTCAGGATAAAGAAGAAAGGGAGAATCCAGATAGTTACCAACACAAAGCAAAAAAGACAGCATCTGTGATGGTATGGAGGTGTATTAGTTCCCATGCCATGGGTAACTTGCACATCTGTGAAGGCTCCATAAATGCTGAAAGGAACTTACAGATTTTGGAGCAACATATGCTGCATCCAGATGGTATCTTTTTCAGGGACACCCCTGCTTATTCCAGCAACACAATGCCAAGCCACGTTCTGAACATATTACAGCAGCTTGGCTTCATAGTAAAAGAGTGCAGGTGCTAAACTGGCCTGTCTGCAGTCCAGACCTGTAATCCATTAAAAACTTGTGGTGCATTATGAAGTGCAGAATATGATAATAACAGAGACTCCAAACTGTTGAGGAACTGGAGTCGTATATCATGCAAGTACAGGAAAGAATTTCACTTTTGGAACTTCAACAGTTTGTGTTCTCAATTCCCAAACGCTCACTGAGTGTTGTTAAAAGAAAAGATGGTGTAACACAGTGGTAAATATGCCTCTGTCCCAACTCTTTTGGAACGTGGTGCAGGTATCAAATACTGAATGAGTCCATATTTACAAAAAAAAAACAATAAAAGTTTATCAGTTTGAACATTAGATATCTTGTCTTTGTACCGTATTCAATTGAACATATGTCGAAAAGGATTTGCAAATCATTGCATTCTGGTTTTATTTATGTTTTAAACAACATCCCAACTTTTTTGGAATTGGGATTGTCCATTTAATCTTGTGGAACATGCTGTGTAGGCTGTGTGTGAGTTTTTATCATGGAAACAATAATATAAGAGCAAAAGTTTTAATACAAACGTGTGATTTTAATGAAGACTATCTGAGATTTTGTTCGAGAAAGTTCATCAGCACCTTCTGACCAATCAGTCATATGACTTTGCACATTTTGCAATCACTTCAACTTGTACAAAATCTCATTCTTTTCATCTCAAACATTGCTCAATTGGAATAATTTTACTTTTCTTTAAAGGAAACAAACCTTTTCAGTTCTCACAGTCTATAAACAAACCTACACACATTTCATCATGTCAAAGACCATCATGGCAAAGGAATTCAGCTACAGTAGGACATGCTGAAACAAAAAGAGTACATTTAGTACTTTCACATTAACGTTTTGCAATATATGCAATATATGTCATAAAATCATCTAGGAATTTCCATAGATCAGGATGTATTGCTTAGTGTGAGAACCCACAATTGTTCTGTTGGAGAACTGAGGTGTTGCTTCATGCCTGAGTTGCACGAGTGACTTTCTCATCAAAACAGCGTCCAAAAAAAGACACCTTGTGTCAGGGTGGAATTGCAGCTCTGATATGGGTGTAGTTTTGATTGGGGTGAATCAGAACTAGAAATCAATGTTGCACTGCTGAGCCATTGCTCAATTATAGTAATTTTACTCTTCAGGAAGAGAAAAGGGAAGCTGACTTGATGGTACACAGACACAGTAGAAGCTTAGCAAACCATTCCTTCAATACTTCTCTGGGAAGTTCCCTGTCAAGATACAATTTCAGTTTCCTGAAGTATACAATGTGTTTACGCTTTTGAAGATGATAATGCATGCAAAATATACTTTATTGTAGAAAACATCAGGTTGTCAAATTTTGGATAGTCAGGGAGCTCTGTTAGGCTGTTAAAAAATTACATTTCCTGGACCCCTCAGGACAGATTTATGTTATGAGCAACTATTTAAAAATTAGCCACTTTATTATTATTTTTTTTTATTTCTCCCACTTTCCGCTCATAGAAACCATTTGTATTGCATTGTTTCATAAAATGTTAAACATTTTGTCAGGGTGCAGACACTTACAAATGCAAATGCAGGGGAGAGCAGGTATGTCGCAAACTGGTAAACAAATCCAAATCTTGAGATGAGAATCAGAGTCAAGTTTGTGGTAGGGGTTGGTTGATCAGTAAACAGGATGTCAGAGGTAAATAATAATCTCAGGGTTGAGAGAATAGCATAGCGGGGGTCAGAAACAATAAGCATCAGGTTAAACCAACAGTGGCTTAGTATGATCAGAGACACAGAAAGATATTTCGCAATGAGCTGGAGTGTTTGGTGTTCTTATATAGGGTGTTGGAATAAGGAACAGGTGTAATCCCAATCAGTACTCGGGACAGAGAGGGTGCTGTGGAGCTTGGGACTTGTAGTCCATGGTGGCCGTGCTTGAAGGCTGCCATGAACTCGCCCAGTCATTGATACATTTCTCATGAGCTTTGATTTGACATTTGAAATTTAGTACTGGTGGGTTGTGATGTGGCAGCACAGTGGTGTAGTGGTTAGCAAGAAAGTTATGGGTTTGAGCCCAGAGGCCAATGGGGGCCTTTCTGTATGGAGTTTGCATGTTCTCACCATGTCTATGTGGGTTTCCTCCAGGTGCTCTGGTTTCCCCCAAAGACATGCATCCATTCATCCATCCATTATCTGTAGCCGCTTATCCTGTACAGAGTCATGGGCAAGCTGGAGCCTATCCCAGCTGACTATGGGTGAGAGGCAGGGTACACCCTGGACAAGTCACCAGGTCATCGCAGGGCTGACACAGAGGCAAACAACCATTCACACTCACATTCACATCTACGGTCAATTTAGAGCCACCAATTACCCTAACCTGCATGTCTTTGGGCTGTGGGGGAAAACGGAGCACCTGGAGGAAACCCATGCAGACATGGTGAGAACATACAAACTCCACACAAAAAGGCCCCCGTCAGCCTCTGGGCTCGAACCCAGAACCTTCTTGCTGTAAGGTGACAGTGCTAACCACTACACCACCATGCTGCCCCCAAAGACATTACACAGTGGTATAGTGGTTCATAAGAAAGTTCTGGGTTTGAGCCCAGTGGCCAACGGCGGCCTTTCTGTGTGGAGTTTGCATGTTCTCCCTGTGTCTGCGTGGGTTTCCTCCGGGTGCTCCGGTTTCCCCCACAGTCGAAAGACATGCAGGCTAGGTTAATTGGTGTCTCTAAATTGACCGTAGGTGTGAATGAGTGTGAATGGTTGTTTGTCTCTCCGTGTCAGCCCTGTGATGACCTGGTGATTTGTCCAGGGTGTACCCCGCCTCTCGCCTATAGTCAACTGGGATAGGCTCCAGCTTGCCTACGACCCTGCACAGGATAAGCAGCTACGGATAATGGATGGGTTGTGATGTCCGCCACTGTAATAAATAAATAAATAAATAAGTCACAGATCCTCCGTCTGTACTTCATGGACCCCACAGATTTAAAATAGCACCTAAATTATTGAAATAACACCTGGTAGGTAAGATGCAAAAACTCAGCGTAGACACTGACACACTTTTGTGGCTGCTTTTATCTCCAAGAATCATTTTTCTCTCTCAGGTCAGGTTCTCTCTCTCTCCGTCACCACAACACACAGCGCATATACGAATATGGGTTTTCGTTTTCATCTGCACACAGGTGTAGACACTCACTCATTACCTGCTTGTTCTCCATTACTCCTTTCCTGCTTCACAACTGTTGCTCGACCACACCTACTGTATACTGTCACAAACATTGTTTGTTTGTTTGTTTCACTATAATTTTGCATGTTCATATGCTCTAGCTGGTTTGCTTTATTACACAACAGTTACCAACTGACCCATGTTTTCTCTGAGATACATGAAGCTAACTCATGCAGCGTCACTGGGCAGCTGAACACACTCAAACACACTCAGAGGAGACATGAACTACCATCTTCTGTAAACATGAGCTGCACATGCACAGACCGACATGATTGGCAAGTGCTGTACAAACATTTTGCTAGATTCAGATTTTAAAGAACCAGGCATTTATTTAACCCTGTCAAAGATTAATCCATTAAACCTGAAGTGCTATTTCATTGTAATATACTTCTTTCTGTTCCCAGTATAATCTCCGGCCCTCAAACGCATCATGAGAGATGTGAGCCGAACAACTGGAGTTTTGCACATGAACCAAATTTTCAAGTTATGCAGTTATACAGTATTTTGCAATGTAATATACTATTGCACAATAATGACCAAGAAGTCAGTGCATTGCTTGGTATGTGAACATTACATTGGTGTAAAAGGGAACTGAAATTTGAATTATTTCATGTGTCTTGAATTAATCAGGTATTCTTTATTTCAGGAGAAATCAGCTTTGTATTCCTCAGGCACTGCTCAGTTTCCTTTCATTTACTTTTCACTATTTTATTCACATTGTACTAGATATTTTCATTTCAGGTCAGTTTTAATGAATCTTATTAGATTAGTTTTGTCGGTTTTCTTTTCCAGACCAAACTGCAAACACTGTCATCATGCAAGCAAAGCAATTTATTAATTCCAAAGCATAAGTACATCCTTGGTATATTTCTTGCCTTTGAACCTGAAAGCTAGACGGCCTTTCAGACTTTTCAAGTGTAGGTCAGAAAAAGAATTTTCCCGACACCCAGTCATTTTTGTTTAGTGGACCGAAAGCCACTGAATTCAAATCACAGACTTCCAATTTTATTGTTTTTTTAATAGAACAATTAATGAATTTATCTCCACGTGGCCCTAAATTCTCCGCTATTTTTTCCTGCTTCACCATGACCCAATTCAAGATACTACGTCATGCATCACGTGGTGGGCTTTCCCCGTTCACGCAAGGCATTGTGGGATACAAATTTGAAACAGGAGAGAAAAATGGAGGACGTGAGTGTGCGAATGAAACGTGAAAGAGCGACTACAGTAACGGAAAGAAAGCAAAGGAAAGGAAACACAGGACCAAACTAATAAGCGCCTCGGTGTGATCAGCTGTTCGTTTAGCGACAGAATGATGGAACTGTCAGCGCACGCTCAAAGGGAAACCTGCGCATGCGCACACACACGGACTTCCTCTGTCTGCTTGACTGCACGAAGCGAGCGATTTCATGCACATTATTTGCTTTAATCCTCTCAAATTAATTAAATAACTTCCCAGCCACAGAATTGCCTGATATTTTGTGAGATATTACAGAAATAAACATATATCACAATCACCACATTTCAAAGGGAACTAAATTTCACCGATTTTATGAAATCGAAAGGCCGTCTAGCTTTAACCTGGATTCAAAAACTTACTGACAAGCTCATATTTTTTCAATCATTTAATTTGATTTCACACCTTACACACACACACACACACACACACACACACACACAAGAAACTTGCTATGAAGTAAAAGTGTTTCACAGGACCTAAAACCGATCTTCATTCATTTTTCTTGAGAGAGAGAGGAAGACACAGACAGACTGAATATGTTTTTTCCGTTTTATTTGACCGTGTTTTAAACAACGAGACAATGTGATAAACAGATTGAGCTTCTGATGTGATGAGACTGGAAAAGTTGGACTAGGTTCACCCTGTCTACTATTTTCTTCCTCTTCTCTCTCATACTCTTTCTGTGTGGGAGGGAGGGGTGTGGGAGCAGGGTCCTTCAGTTGTATAATGCTTTGTTGGCTTGAATATTGCAAATCCCATCGTTTCCAAAGCATAAACAAAAGAAGGAAATTATAAAGAGCACAAAGGAAACGAAAGATTTTGGGCAATATTATTACTTGTTTCACTTCATACTCGATAAAAGATTTTTTTTTTTTTTTAAAAAGAGCTGGCTGGTTTTTCTTTCAAGCTCATTTTAAGCTTTTATGCTTTTTTTATGCTGGGTCAACATCCTAATCCAACCTCACTGGATTAAAACAATCCATTCTGGGTTATGGGTAGTGGGGTGGAGTATTTCCACCAATAGGAGTAGTAAGGCACCTCCTTCCCTCCGTTAGCCTGCAGGACACCCTTGGGCAAGGTGAAGAACCCACTATGCCTCCCAATCAGGGTCACATGAAATCATGACAGGCGAGTGATGGATGAATTGCTGAGTAGCCAAACTTTTTTGGAACTGGGCATCAGTTTTGGTGTGCCAGGCAAAAGATACCCATATGGTCCAATGGCTGGGACAACCTGCCCAGTATGGGCACTGCCTTTATAGAAAATATTTGCAACCTACTATTAGTATTTTCTATAGTATTTACTATAACTCTCTCTTGTATACCCTAACAGCAGACTGCAAACGTAGAATTGAAGCTTTTGAACATAAGTGCTTCAGGAGACTGCTACACATTTCATATACAGAGTACAAGACTAACAAGTATGTCAGGCAACAAGTTAATATCCTTGCAGGTAGACAGGAACCGCTCTTAGCAGTCATTAGGCGCAGAAAACTTGGCTGGTGTGGACATGTGAGCCACCACAACTCCCTAGCCAAAACAATTTTCCAAGGCACAGTAGAAGGCAAGAGCCAATGACGCAGACCAAGAAAGGTTTGGTTGGACAACATCAAGAGTTGGACCAACAGCAGCCTTGACACTTTCATTCACGTCACAGTGGAAGGTGTTGACCACCCAGTCTAGCATGGCACCCCTACGACCTCAGCAGTCAAGGGATAACTGAACTAAACTGAACTGAACTGATAAGTATTTTGCAAAAAAAAATCATGAAGGGCGGCACGGTGGTGTAGTGGTTAGCGCTGTCGCCTCACAGCAAGAAGGTCCGGGTTCGAGCCCCGGGGCCGGCGAGGGCCTTTCTGTGTGGAGTTTGCATGTTCTCCCCGTGTCCACGTAGGTTTCCTCCGGGTGCTCCGGTTTCCCCCACAGTCCAAAGACATGCAGGTTAGGTTAACTGGTGACTCTAAATTGAGCGTAGGTGTGAATGTGAGTGTGAATGGTTGTCTGTGTCTATGTGTCGGCTCTGTGATGACCTGGCGACTTGTCCAGGGTGTACCCCGCCTTTCGCCCGTAGTCAGCTGGGATAGGCTCCAGCTTGCCTGCGACCCTGTAGAACAGGATAAAGCGGCTAGAGATAATGAGATGAGATGAAAAAATCATGATTCATAAATCTTCAAAATTGTCAAGAAACAGCATAAAGGGGATTCCCAACCATGTTCGGAATACCTCACTTGGTCGAAACGGTCATCCAACTACTGTTCACAATAAACAAAAACATCATGGACAGAAAAGAACTCAGACGTGGATGTATTGAGGATAGCACAAGTTCAAAGAACACTCATCAAGACAGTGAGAGAGCGACAATTTAAATTTTTTGGCCACGTTATTAGGAAAGACGGAGCAGAAACATTGATACTGTGTGGCAAGATTGAGGGTAAGAAAAGGCAATGAAGACAGCGAATAATATTCACCAACAGTCTGAGAGAATACACAAACAACCAGCTCAAGAACACAGAGTTCATACGCTTTGCTGATAACAGAGAGGATTGGACGGCCATTATTGTCGATGTCTGCTCCAGACCTGACACATGAAGAAGAATGTTGGGTTAATCCATTGCTGGTTTTACAAACTGACCCAAATTAGGATATTTTTACAAAGCAATTTTAATGCATTTGTGCAATCATGACTTTTAGCTTATTATCCTCATTAATTCCATTTCAGATACAATTTTTTTTAAATAGGTAAGTTCAAGGGGGGGGGGGTACTTATGCCAGCCATTGTATCCATCCATCCATCCATTATCCGTAACCACTTATCTTGTACAGGGTCATGGGCAAGCTGGAGTCTATCCCAGCTGACTACGGGCGAAAGGCGGGGTACACCCTGGACAAGTCACCAGATCATCACAGGGCTGACACATAGAAACACACAACCATTCACACTCACATTCACACCTACGGTCAATTTAGAGTCACCAGTTAACCTAACCTGCATGTCTTTGGACTGTGGGGGAAACCGGAGCACCCGGAGGAAACCCACGCGGACACGGGGAGAACATGCAAACTCCACACAGAAAGGCTCCCGTTGGCCACTGGGCTCAAACCCAGAACCTTCTTGCTGTGAGGCGACAGTGCTAACCACTACACTACAATGCCACCTTCCATTGTATCTACATATTAAAAAAAAAAAGCGCTCTCTGGTTTGGGCCAACACAATTTCTATTGTTGGTTTTTTGTTTTTATTTTTTTCTCCCAGTGGTTGTTTTAAAGAAAGAAAGAAAGAAAGAAAGAAAGAAAGAAAGAAAGAAAGAAAGAAAGAAAGAAAGAATTCTGAGAAGTATGTGCCATTTCTCTTCTTATAAACATGTCTCATTTTACTGAAAGGATCTTATCAATAAACAAGTGTGGGGGAAAAATGTTTAGAACAGTATCTTATCAGATTGTCATGGAGGTGGATTTGGCAAGTCTGTACTCTTTTTGTTGTTGTTCTTGGATTTAAAAAAAAGCATAAACATAGTGATTATTGAGCAATTCAGAGATGCTATCGCAGGCTTTTTGAGGAATGGGTTGATGAAGTATGATGCAAAAAAACACACACATGCACACTGACACACATCAGGAAATTATTTATGATTCTTAGATGCAGGTTGCGTAGAATCTCACACAGTTTAAAAAAGCTAGCAGCATTTTTTTTTATTCCAAGTTTTTCAGTTCTCACATTCTGTGAATACACACAAAGACACACACAGTTCATCATGTCAAAGGAAACCAGCTACAGTAGGACATGATGAAACAAAAAGAGTACATCTCGTTCTTTTACGATCACAGTTTGCAGTGTGCCATACAATCATACAGGAATTCCCATCACTCAGGATGTATTGCTTCATATGAGAACCCTCAACTGTTCTGTTGGAGAACTGATGTACTGCCGAGTGGCTTTCCCAAAAAATGAGATATTGTATGATGTTACAATATACATGGAAGTTCTGGACCAGGAACACCCTGGTGCTTGTTTTGAATCTGGTACTCTAGAATTTGAAGTTGCACTACTAGGTCTGGGTGGCACGGTGGTGTAGTGGTTAGCGCTGTCGCCTCACAGCAAGAAGGTCCGGGTTCGAGCCCCGTGGCCGGCGAGGGCCTTTCTGTGTGGAGTTTGCATGTTCTCCCCTTGTCCGCGTGGGTTTCCTCCGGGTGCTCCGGTTTCCACAGTCCAAAGACATGCAGGTTAGGTTAACTGGTGACTCTAAATTGACCGTAAGTGTGAATGGTTGTCTGTGTCTATGTGTCAGCCCTGTGATGACCTGGCGACTTGTCCAGGGTGTACCCCGCCTTTCACCTGTAGTCAGCTGGGATAGGCTCCAGCTTGCCTGCGACCCTGTAGAACAGGATAAAGCGGCTAGAGATAATGAGATGAGATGAGATGAGACTACTAGGTCTTGCTCAATTGCAATAAATTTACTCTTCGGTAAGAGAAAAAGGAAGTTGACCCCAATGGCATGTGGGCATGATAATAGACACCACTGTCTTTAAACTGTTTATTCAGTACTTCTCATCTCTGGCAATATCACTGGAAAGTTCTGTCTCAACAGACAGAATGCAATTTCAGTTCCCTGAAGTTCAGTCAGCATACATTCTTTTGAACATAGATGCAAATGATTTAAAGATATTTTTAGCACAATCAATACATAAACTAATAGTTAAATCTACGAGGGAAAAACATAAGCGGAATCAGTACTCAGCAGTGGAAGCATGTCCTCATCTGTCCAGCACTGAGAACTGTCTTATATTCTAGTTTAGATAGTATATACTGTATTTAATGCTTAGCAATAAACATAGCAATATGTTTGCTCTTACAGTCATCACTGTACTGTAAGTAAGGAAAACGTTATAGGTTGCAGTCAGTCAAGTAAGATAGAGCAGGAGATTGATGGCCTCAGAGTGGCAGAACAAGAAATTTGTAGGCCTCAGAATGGGACGTGTAGGACTAGCTGACATTAGATTGGCAAAATAAGGAACTTGTAAGTTCCAGAATGGCAGATGTAGGGCTTGTTGGCCTCAGGATGGCAGAACAAGGAGCTTGATGGCCTCAGGATGGGAGGAGAAGGGCTTGTTGGCCTCAGAAGAGAAGGAGTAGAGCTTGTAAGCTTCCGGATGGCAGAACAAGGACTGGATGGCCTCAGGATGGCAGGAGTAGGGCTTGTTGGCATCAGAATAGCAGAAGTAGGGCCTGTTGACCTGAGGATGGCAGAGCAAAGAACTTGTTGACCTCAGGATGGCAGAACAAGGATCTTAATGGGCTCAGAATGGCAGGAGTAGGGCTTGTTGGTATCAGAATAGCAGAAGTAAGGCCTGTTAGCCTCAGGATGGCAGAAGTCAAGAAAGAAAGCACAACTTTATTCATCACACGCTTGTGAAATTCCTCTCTGCATTTAACCCATCTGAAGCAGTGAACACACACATGCACACACGTGAGCAATGAGCACACACTCACATACCCAGAGCAGTGGGCAGCCATGCTAACAGCGCCCGGGGAGCAGTTGAGAGTTAGGTGCCTCACTCAAGGGCACCTCAGCCCAAGGCCGTCCTATATTAACCTAACCGCATATCTTTGAACTGTGGGGGAAACGCGAGCATCTGGAGGAAACCCACACAGACACGGGGAGAACATGCAAACTCCACACAGAAAGGCCCTCGCCGGCCTCTGAGTTTGAACCCAGAACCTTCTTGCTGTGAGGCGACCATGCTAACCACTACACAACCATGCTGCTCAGAGGCATGGTGGTGTAGTGGTTCTGCCACTCAGAGGCCAATAAGTAGGGCTTATTGGCCTCTGAGTGGCAGAACAAGAAGCTTGTTGACCTCATGTTTTCAGAAGAAGGAGCTTGTTGGCATCAGGTTTACAGATCAAGTAGGTTGTCACCCTCAGGATGGCAAAACTTGAAGCATGCTGGCTTCAAGATAGAAGAACAAGGAACTTGTTGGACTCAAGATAAAGGACAAGGAACTTGTTAACCACAGTTTTGCAGAACAAAGACATTGTTAGCCTCAGGTTTGCAGGAATACTAGCTTGTTGGCCTCAGGATGGTAGAACTCTGAGCTTGTTGGCCTAAGGATTGCAGAGTAAGTAGTTTGTTGGCCTCAAGACAGCAAAAGAAGGAATGTGTTGGCTTTAGGATGGCAGGAGTAAAGGCTTGTGGACCTCAGAATGCGAGGAGTAAAGGCCTATGGCTCTCTGGATGACAGACCTAGGAGTTTATGGGCCTCTGGATGGCAGGAATAGGATCTGGGTAGAAACAGAAGTTTGTAATCCCTCAAATAGGGAGAACAGCAAGACTAACGTGGGTGGGAAAATGTTCTAGAGCTCAAGCTGGATGCATAAGCTTTCATGCTTCAGGATGGCAAAAAGAGGATCTTGTAGGTCTCAGAATGGCGCAACAAGAAGTTTTTGGGTCTCAGGATGGCAAAACAGGGAGCCCGTGGATCTCAGTGTTGTACAACAAGGTTGAGAATCCTGTTGGACTCAGGATTGCAGGAGTAGGAATTTGTGGGGCTATGGATGGCAGGATTAAGATCTCATAAGTTTATAGTCCTGAGAATGGGGGGATAGGCTTGTTGGCCTCCGGATGTCAGGAGTAGGATTTGTGGGCTACTGCTTTACTCAGTTAGGTTTATTTAGGTTTGAGTAAAGAAATCCGGTCCAGAAAAAGCCATATGCAGCCCCGGACCTGTTTCCCTCACTTCTGCCATTTTCATTTTGCTTTTTTAATATATTGTATGTTGAGATTATGTAGCCTATGGCAAGACAGGGAGCTTGTGGGTCTCAGTGTGGTACAACAAGGTTGAGAATCCTGTTGGACTCAGGAATGCAGAAGTAGGAATTTGTGGGGGTATGGATGGCAGGATTAAGATCTCATAAGTTTATACGAATAGTCCTGAGAATGGGAGGAGAGGCTTGTTGGCCTTTGGATGTCAGGAGTAGGACTTGTGGGCTACTGCTTTACTCAGTTAGGTTTATTTAGGTTTGAGTAAAGAAATGGTTGTTTTTAATATCTTGTCTAGCATTTCCTGAGAAATTATACAGGAATATGTCTCATCAACATAGCAGTAAAAGATTAAGTACTTACTGACTGATTGGGAGGGTCGGGCAGGAAAATATTTGGCTCGAGGTCATGCAAATGGCCTACAAATGACCAAGAGCCAAATATTTTCCCATCCAGCCTGACCTAACTCAATCAATAAGCATTTTATCATATGACGTTTTTTAACTTACATACGCAGTGGAAAACAATGAACAACGATGTGCGAAAATCTTACTGTTGTTGTTGTCGAGGTAGCGTTGAATACTTCGTGAAAAGGAAGACAGAGTCAGGTTCGTAGTCTAAATTTCCTTTTCTCTTCACTTATATATAGAAACTACAGAGCAAGCTGTCCAGCTCCTTAGAGGGGATGACTGTTATGTCTCTTTCCTCCTTAACTTCAGCAAGAAATCTTTTGAAAACATTCATGTCATACTTAGTTTTTTTTTTTTTTTTACAGTGCTTTCTTGTTGTTGTCCTTGTATAAACAAGTGAATTTCTTTGCTCGAAAGGACCTTTTTTTCATTTTCTTCAACAATTTCAGCTTGTTCAATTAGGTCTGCGTCTGATAAACCATCTGGAGAATAAAATTCACTTTCACTGTGCTCAGTCGAGTCGCTCATTTTTCAAAGTAACAATTCAGAGCAAAACGAAAATGCCAGAAGTGAGGGAAACAGGTCCGGGGCTGCATACAGCTTTTTCTGGACCAGATTCAAAAATCCGTATCTGCTCAGTCATGTGACTTTTCCCAATGGTTTTATTAAGAGCTCGCGCACAGGTCCGTACGGTTCATATGATAAAATGCCATACATCTGCTGAATAAAATCTCCTGATAGCAACACAGTCTGAACAGGGTCAAAGGGGACCTCCTGTTACTCCATAATCTATTTGTTTTTAGGCCTGAGAGCAGGTACGTGTGTGTTTGTACACTATCAAACTCACTACAGTGTCTTACCACAAAGCCCCCTTGGTGTGAGAGGAAATTGGTTTGTGTGTGTGTCTGTGTGTTTTGTTGAGGTAATCTGACTGTCCCAGATGCCATCCACCGCCATGGGGCCGCGGTCAGCATGGCTTCTCTCTCTCTCTCTCTCTCTCTCTCTCACACACACATGCATGTACATGCGCATGAACACACACACACACACACACACGCACACGCAACCCCATGGCTAATTTCCCGACAGTCTTACCCTCCTCTTCCTTTCTTCTGGTAAATTTCCCCTTTTCACAGCCCCGTCATTCAATTCTGACAGAAGTCTCGATCAGGACAGCGGAAGGACGACATGTTTCTGAAACTCCTTATCACACACACACACACACACACACACGTACACACCACTGACATCACCACAGAAGAGGTACAAGTACTTTGTGTCCTGAGGAAAACTGATTTCACAGTGACTTTCAAAAAACGTGAATTTTTTTTGTGAAAAGAGGAAGATGTAGAGAATCGAACCTGTAATCCAAGAGTACTATTGTTCCCATTATTATTATTATTATTATTATTATTATTAATTCAATTACTTGTTTACTTGGACAACCTTTAGATATTACATTGGAGGTTTTGATTAATGCACTGCAATTGTGAAATATCTTGCATCATGCAGCGCGATGCAAGATTTTAGGTCAGTATTGATGTCTAGCAAGGTTTATCTTCGCATTTCTGTTGAATTGTGCTGCACTGGACTGAACTGAGCTGCAGTGGGCACTTAGGAAATATGAGAAATGAACAAAGCCAAACAGAAATACAAGGACCTACGTGATCTAATAGTGCTGGTTCATGATTTATGCTCATCTGCCACTTGAACACCTGCTCATTTATTCGTGCAATTATCCAATCAGCCAATCACAGGGCAGCATTGTGGTGCATAAAATCATGCACATCCTGCTTAAGAGCTTCAGTTAATGTTCACTTCAAATATCAGAATGGGGATCTTTGACCCAGGGGCGCAGATAGGATTTTTGAACTGGGGGGGACTGAGCTGTCAGCAAATAATTCCATTTTGTGTATATATATATATATATATATATATATATATATATATATATATATATATATATATACACACTACCGTTCAAAAGTTTGGGGTCACTTTGAAATGTCCTTATTTTTGAAAGAAAAGCACTGTTCTTTTCAATGCAGATCACTTTAAACTAATCAGAAATCCACTCTATACATTGCTAATGTGGTAAATGACTATTCTAGCTGCAAATGTCTGGTTTTTGGTGCAATATCTCCATAGGTGTATAGAGGCCCATTTCCAGCAACTCTCACTCCAGTGTTCTAATGGTACAATGTGTTTGCTCATTGCCTCAGAAGGCTAATGGATGATTAGAAAACCCTTGTACAATCATGTTAGCACAGCTGAAAACAGTTGAGCTCTTTAGAGAAGCTATAAAACTGACCTTCCTTTGAGCAGATTGAGTTTCTGGAGCATCACATTTGTGGGGTCGATTAAATGCTCAAAATGGCCAGAAAAATGTCTTGACTATATTTTCTATTCATTTTACAACTTATGGTGGTAAATAAAAGTGTGACTTTTCATGGAAAACACAAAATTGTCTGGGTGACCCCAAACTTTTGAATGGTAGTGTGTATACATGTTATTTCACCTCCCTCACTGCCATCACCAGGAACTACCTGCAGGCCAGGACAATGATAACATTTTAACATAGCCTATGGAAAGCCAAAGTTTACACATTATCATCACGCACAGAAATTGCAAAACTGCAAAACTAGTTTTAAAACCACTAAGTTCCAACTGTTAAACATAGCGAGAGGCTGGGCTACGTGTGTGTGTGTAAAGTGTAAACCAGTGCATCCTGACTTTCTAACTATGCCTGTGTGTTGCGTGAGCGGCAGTCAGTCAACAACTCTTTGCAAAGTTCCCTTATGAAACACTATGCTCACTGAAATTATGGCAGGGAACGCCAGATTAAACATTAAAACTGCCTTCTGAGCACTGTATCTACAGGCTACCACCGAAAGAAGGAGGCTACCAGAAAGGCATCACTCCGTACGATTTTACTTTCACTGCGACATTACTTTGAACAGACTATCAAAAAATTGCAAGGTGATATGATAAAGTAAGGCACAGTTTACTTACAGTCGTTTTTTTTTTTAAACGATGCAATCGTTTTCTGCCTTTTGGCACCCTTCATCATGCCGTGTTGGGGTCCTGAACTAGGAGGGGCTGTCCCTGATATGCCTGTCAAACTTGTTGTGGGTAACCATAGCAACCAAGCTCGAGCTCGCAACCTGTGCAGTCTGCGCAGTTGCAACTATGTCTGTACTGCTGTGCACCTCAATAAACCGAATGGTAATTAGTCTGTTGATTTTTCTGTGAGGTTTGCCTTATGCAAAGAAAGACAGCATAGACGTTTTTTCCTCCCTATAAGTGGGGGGGACCGAACGAGGTGAATTTAAATCTGGGTGGGACGAATCCCCCCCTCTATCTGCGCCCATGCTTTGACCATGGTATGGTTATTGATGGCAATCTGAGCATTTCAGAAACTGCAGGGATCTCCTGGGATTTTCACAAACACACACACACACACACACACACACACACACACACACACACAGTCTAGCAATGGCTTGAAAAACCAACAAGCAAACAAATATCCATTGAGCAGAAGATCTCCAGGTGAAAGCTCCTTGTAGATAAGAGAGAACCTGTTCTTGATTCTAAGATCCCTGTTCTTGGCTGCAGGACTGGACCCCAGTGCGCTCTTTTGTTCTGCTGTTGCATGCTGAGATGCTTTTCTGCTCACCATGGTTGTAAAGAGTCGCTATGAGTTGCTATAGCCTTTCTGAAAGCTAGCTCCAACCAATCTGTCCATTTTCCTCTGAGCTCTCTTATCAACAGGGCATTTGTTTCCACCCACAGAACTGTCACTCACTCAACTCAACGTTTTTTTTGTTTGTTTTTCGCACCATTCTGTGTAAACTCTCGAGACTATTTTGTGTGAAAACCCCAGGAGATCAGCCATTTCTGAAATACTCAAACCAAAAATACTCATCTGGCTCAAACCAACACCCATGCCACAGTGAAAGAAAGTCATACTTTGAGATCACAATTTTTCCTGTTCTGATGTTTGAACATTGTGAACATTACCTGAAGCTCTTGATTTGCACTTGTGTGATTTTATGGATCAGGGGCTCGGCTGATTAGAGAACTGCATAAAACAGAACAGCAGGTGTATGGGTGTACTTAATAAAGTGGTAAGGTGAATGTATATGTACAGTGCCTTGCAAAAGTATTCATACCCCTTGAACTTTTTCACATTTTTCCACCTTACAACCACGAACTTAAAAGTTTTTTATTGAGATTTTATGTGATAGACCAACACAGAGTAGCACATAATTGTGAAGTGAAACGAAAATGATAAATGGTCTTCAAAATTTTAAACAAATAAAAATCTGAAAAATGTGATGTGCATTAGTATTCAGCCCCCCTGCGTCAATACTTTGTAGAGCCACCTTTTGCTGCAATTACAGCTGCAAGTCTTTTGTGGTATGTCTCTACCAGCTTTGCACATCTAGACACTGAAATTTTTGCCCATTCTTCTTTGCAAAATAGCTCAAGCTCAGCCAGATCGGATGCAGAGCGTCTGTGAACAGCAATTTTCAAGTCTTGCCACAGATGCTCAATGGGATTTAGGTCTGGACTTTGACTGGGCCATTCTAACACATGAATATTCTTTGATCTAAACCATTCCATTGTAGCTCTGGCTGTATGTTTAGGGTCATTGTCTTGCTGGAAGGTGAATCTCCTACCCAGTCTCAAGTCTTTTGCAGCCTCCAACAGGTTTTCTTCCAGGATTGCCCTGTATTTAGCTCCATCCATCTTCCCATCAACTCTGACCAGCTTCCCTGTCCCTGCTGAAGAAAAGCATCCCCACAGCATGATGCTGCCACCACCATGTTTCACACTGGGGATGGTGTGTGCAGGGTGATGAGCAGTGTTAGTTTTCCGCCACACATAGCGCTTTGCATTTAGGCCAAAAAGTTCAGCTTTGGTCTCATCTGACCAAAGCACCTTCTTCCACATGTTTGCTGTGTCCCCTACATTTCTTATGCCTATCTTTCAACAATGGCTTTCTTCTTGCCACTCTTCCAAAAAGGCCAGATTTGTGGAGTGTACGACTTATAGTTGTCCTGTGCACAGATTCTCCCACCTGAGCTGTGGATTTCTGCAGCTCCTCCAGAGTGATCATGGGCCTCTTGGCTGCTTCTCTGACCAGTGCTCTCCTTGCTCGCTCTGTCAGTTTAGGTGGATGGCCATGTCAAAATGTGAAAAAGTAGATTTGCAGTTGTGCCATACTTTTTCCATTTTCGAATGATGGATTGAACAGTGCTTCTTGAGATGTTCAGAGCTTGAGATATTTTTTTATAACCTAACCCTGCTTTAAACTTCTCCAGAACTTTATCCCTGACCTGTCTGGTGAGTACTTTGGTCTTCATGATGCTGTTTGTTCTTCAGTGTTCTCTAACAAACCACTGAGGCCTTCACAGAACAAGTGTATTCATGCTGAGAGTAAATTACACACAGTAGGACTCTATTAACTAATTAGATGACTTCTGAAGGCAATTGATTGCACTGGATTGTATTTAGAGGTATCAGAGTACAGGGGGCTGAATACTAATGCACACCACATTTTTCAGATTTTTATTTGTTTAAAATTTTGAAGACCATTTATCATTTTTGTTTCACTTCACAATTATGTGCTACTCTGTGTTGGTCTATCACATAAAATCTCAATAAAAAACTTTTAAGTTCGTGGTTATAAGGTGGAAAAATGTGAAAAAGTTCAAGGGGTATGAATACTTTTGCAAGGCACTGTATGTTTTTGGCCCTTAAAGGTCCAATAATGATCCCTAGGGGGTAAATTAGTGCAGCTTGTACCTTGGGGAACTGAAATGGACTCATAATATACCTTGATTTCTGACAGTCTATGGTAACATCAATAATCACTCTTTACCCCCGTGGTGAGCAGAAAAGCATCTCAGAACACACAGCTTGTCAAACCATGAGGTGGATGGGCTACAACAGCAGATGATCCAATCATGGTCCACTCCTCTGGGACACAGGATCACCCAAACTCCTCAGCTGAAGATTGGAAGACTAGGCACTGATGGGCAGTTTCTGAAAACCTGAATCAGCCGATCTCAGACCAACAATCGTGCAACAGTGACGGTTACTGAGATCGTATATTTCCCCTGATTTAATTGTTGATAGAAATTTAATTTTGACTCCAACTACATTCAAGAAGAGACTTGGAAAGTCTTTGAGTTGAGTTGAAGACAAGACATGTGATGATGGAAAGAGGAAAAAAACAAGGAGAGGAGGAGGAGGAGAAGCGAGGAAGAGGTCAGTTGTCCATCCTGTGTGACTCAGAGCAGATGCCGGGGCCGTGCCTGCGGTATGGAGGCCACTGGTGCCTCTCCCTGCTGTAAAAAAGGGAAGCGAAAAGGGCTGACGGCTACAGCCTTCCTGTTGGGTTTAAATTAGGGCAAGAGAAAGAGAGAACTCCTTTTCTCCCACCCTACCATCCCATCCATCCATACGAATCACGCGGACCCAACATCTTCTAACCACTATCAGTAACTTCTGTTTTTCTTTTTTTTCTTTTTTTTTTCCAAAGAGTGTCTGCGTGTCTTGTTTTGTTCATGGCATTAATGTCAGCATGTTTTGGTAGAAACAGTGTTCCTGGTGATTGCTAGAAAGCTAGAAAGAGCCTAAAGTACAGTTTGACAATTCTGTCAACTCTGTTTATACGGAGAAATTATTTTGTTTTGTTTTGAGTACAAATCATGTGATGGCGGCACGGTGGTGTAGTGGTTAGTGCTGTCGCCTCACAGCAAGAAGGTCCGAGTTCGAGCCCCGTGGCCGGCGAGGGCCTTTCTGTGCGGAGTTTGCATGTTCTCCCCGTGTCCGCGTGGGTTTCCTCCGGGTGCTCCGGTTTCCCCCACAGTCCAAAGACATGCAGGTTAGGTTAACTGGTGACTCTAAATTGAGTGTGAGTGTGAATGGTTGTCTGTGTCTGTAGAACAGGATAAAGCGGCTAGAGATAATGAGATGAGATGAGACAAATCATGTGGCTCATCACGGTTACAAGATATCAAATAATTTTACACCATTTACATCACAGCACAGCTGAATGGTGTTGATACATTTCCCCTCACAGCAGCTCTGACAGTAGTGCTAGAAACAAATTTAAAATCATCTGTGTTTATTGATATGATGAAATTTTCCGTCTGGCTTTTTTTTTTAAAGGAAGGCGTCTCCAGTGTCAGCGCTTTGTAACAGACCGAGGTAAAGCTCTAACTTTACATTTTGAGATATTTTCAGGACACAAGAGTTTGTCTCTTCTGTTTTCTGTCCCTTGGTAACAGGACAAGTTTCATTTTAGCTTATTAATTTCAAGAGACAAAAAAAGAAAAGAAAAGAAAAGTTCTGGTGAGAGAATGATTGTTTATCGCTGCTAAAATGGAAATGATAACCAGTTTTCAGGATGTTCCACAGCATTAAATGTCACTACAAATGGATAAAAACTAAAGTCTTTTTTTTTAATATAGCAAAAAAATTGCAATTCTTGGTAAGTTGTTGTGGCATAAGGGGAATAAAACACATCCAGATGTGCTGATATGGTAAATTAATCAACTTTGTAATTGCAACAGTAACTCTGCTTCAAGTCAAGGAATACCACACCATGCAGTCTCTGATTAGTTTCTTACATATAACAGCAGTTTTATTCTTTACATACAGTCAGGTCCATAAGTATTTGGACACCCGCGTGAGCCATCAAGATGCAATTGAAGTTTCAGATTTCAGCTTTAATTCAAGGCATTTTAACAAAAACATTGCATTAACCATTTAGGAAGTATGGACAGGCCTTCCATTTTCACTGGCTCAGAAGTAACTGGACAAACTAACCTAATTATAAGTATAAGCGTAATTTTTTAAATGTTTTTAATACAAAGTTATGAAAATTGTCTTACTGTGTAAATACTTATGGACCTGACTGTATCTAAACCATCATTTATATCATGTGAATATCAAACCTTTTTTGTTTTTTTGTGGAATTTTTTTGTGGTCAAGAAGCATCATATAGAAACAGGAAACTCTTTGAGACAGTTGCAATGCAGGGATGTAATTATATGAAACATGACACTGTACTTTTTCAACTCTGGAAGTCTTCAGCTCAAGGACCCGAATGAATCCTAATCCGTTACTGAATAAGTCAAATAACCAATAAGGATTTTATCCAAACCAGAAATAAGCTGATTTGCCCTGGACATACTGTAACAAGACCATCAATGACGGCGTAGCTCACTCCGGCCCCGTCTAGTCCAGAAGGAACGATCTAAAGTGGGCCACCTTATGCAATAAATGTTGCAAGCTATATACACTATAAACAAGTTATATACAGAAGTGATATCCACCCTAGGAATACCGACCTATTTGCCAGAAAGAATCCAAAACGGTGAGGAACTGACCAAGAAGAAGCGATTTTTGTTGAACTGCTCATTAAGGCTTAATTAGTCCATATCTTCATTCATCTCATCTCATCTCATCTCATTATCTCTAGCAGCTTTATCCTGTTCTACAGGGTCGCAGGCGAGCTGGAGCCTATCCCAGCTGACTACGGGCGAAAGGCGGGGTACACCCTGGACAAGTCGCCAGGTCATCACAGGGCTGACACATAGACACAGACAACCATTCACACTCACATTCACACCTACGCTCAATTTAGAGTCACCAGTTAACCTAACCTGCATGTCTTTGGACTGTGGGGGAAACCGGAGCACCCGGAGGAAACCCACGCGGACACGGGGAGAACATGCAAACTCCGCACAGAAAGGCCCTCGCCGGCCACGGGGCTCGAACCCGGACCTTCTTGCTGTGAGGCGACAGCGCTAACCACTACACCACCGTGCCACCCATATCTTCATTAATAATTGTAATTAAGCAAATCTGGGTAGAAGTTATATGCACCCTAGGTTCCCCTACCTTCATGCCAGAAAGAATCAAAATTGGCAAAGAATTGAGGGAGAAGTGATTTGTGTGGAAACTGCTCATTAGGGCTTAATTATTCCATATTGTCATTATTAATTGCAATTATGCAAATTTGGTGAGAAGCTATATGCACCCCAGGCAAACCTACCGTCCTACCAAAAAGAATAAAAATCAGTGAAGAATTGAGAGAAAAGAAACGATTTTTGTGAAATGTAGATGATGCCGGATGGACAAAACATGATGGCATAAACTCATCACCTGTCAGCCAGATGAGATAATAATAATAATAATAATAATAATAATAATAATAATAATAATAATAATAAGTTTAATTTATATAGTGCCTTTCACAGACCCAAGGTCACTTAAAGGTCACTGTATATTTTAAATAGATTGATGCTAATCAACAAGCTAGCAAGCAGCTCTACTAGCATAGAAGACTGACAAAATTTATGCTAACTTTAATTAGCAGGCATGATCAATTCAACAGGGCGACACGGTGGTGTAGTGGTTAGCGCTGTCGCCTCACAGCAAAAAGGTCCGGGTTTGAGCCCCGTGGCCGGCGAGGGCCTTTCTGTGCGGAGTTTGCATGTTCTCCCCATGTCCGCGTGGGTTTCCTCCGGGTGCTCCGGTTTCCCCCACAGTCCAAAGACATGCAGGTTAGGTTAACTGGTGACTCTAAATTGGCCGTAGGTGTGAATGTGAGTGTGAATGGTTGTCTGTGTCTATGTGTCAGCCCTGTGATGACCTGGCGACTTGTCCAGGGTGAACCCCGCCTTTCGCCCGTAGTCAGCTGGGATAGGCTCCAGCTTGCCTGCGACCCTGTAGAACAGGATAAAGCGGCTACAGATAATGAGATGAGATGAGATGAGATCAATTCAACAGGGCGGCACGGTGGTGTAGTGGTTAGCGCTGTCGCCTCACAGCAAGAAGGTCCGTGTTCGAGCCCCGTGGCCGGCGAGGGCCTTTCTGTGCGGAGTTTGCATGTTCTCCCCGTGTCCGCATGGGTTTCCTCCGGGTGCTCCGGTTTCCCCCACAGTCCAAAGACATGCAGGTTAGGTTAACTGGTGACTCTAAATTGACCGTAGGTGTGAATGTGAGTGTGAATGGTTGTCTGTGTCTATGTGTCAGCCCTGTGATGACCTGGCGACTTGTCCAGGGTGTATCCCGCCTTTCGCCCGTAGTCAGCTGGGATAGGCTCCAGCTTGCCCGCGACCCTGTAGAACAGGATAAAGCGGCTAGAGATACTGAGATGAGATGAGACATCCAACAGTAAAAACCCCAGACTCTGTATCTTTATTTGTCCGCGCTGAGTTGTGCAAATTGTTAAGAAGTACAAAGAAATATGCATAGATTGTTCTGGAACCACAGTCAACAAACACATTTTGTAACTTCTTTTGCATGTAGGAAATGAAATCTATTTGGAAACGTGATTTAGAGACTCTCATTTAAATATTTCAATATTTAAAGGCATATGGATATTTATTAATAATTTAAAAAATCACACAAAACATCGGATTTGCGGAAATACTTTTTAACCCAAATTTATTCCTGGGATTTATTTTGCATTTTTGGACATTAGAGAAATAGCAAACATGAATAAAAATATTTTTTTAATTGAATAAACAGATCCTCTACTCCCTGTGGAAAACCCATTGGAAACCATTACAGATTTCTCTTCATTCCTGGTGGTTTTGTAATGGATTGTAGTGGTTAGTAATGGTATTTAATGCTTTTTGCAATGATCCATAAATGTTCCAAATGGTTTACCGCATTTGATCGCTTTCTAATAGAGTGTCAGGGTGTAACAAGATGGCCTCTAACGGTGTACTTGTGGTGATAGATTGTACTTTAATGGTGAGCCAGAGGGATTAATGGTCTTCTGTGATTTTTGGTACTGGAATAATCCTGCATTTCAGTCCACGAGGACACAATTAGGCACTATTGTTATACATACAGGCCACTTTTTCCATGGAATAAAAACATGTATTCTATTCCCTTCTAGCGGGTTTATTGATGGCATGCAATATTGTTATCATATCGCTTATCATCCATGTATTACACCACTCTCCCCAATGGAGAATGAGCGTGCAATATTGTTATAATATCTCACATTGTCAAGACAACACAACGTCATATTTCGGAACTTGTGCAAAGATCCAATGACAAAACTTTTCTGCTGGGCATGCACACAATAATTTCTTTGTCGGCTGGAAGAGAGAGAAGACGGGGTTAGTTCAGTCCTCGGATTAAGCACTAAATAAATAAACTAGGGTTAGGGTTAGGGTAACTGCACTGATCGAAGATGTAAAACTTCCGTGCTAGTCAGTGACTGACAGTTTGTTCACAAAAATGGCCGCCAGGTTTGCTTCATTAAAAGCAGAAGATTTAAAGAGAAAGGCATGCTGAACACCCGAAAGGTGACCAAAACTTCACTGGATATTCTTCACACATATTTACAAGCGAAAAACAGACCAACTGACATTGAAAAACTGGAAAAGAGAGAAATAGTGGAAATATTCTCAAAGTTCTACTTGGAGGTGAGGAAAAGTGACGGAGACTTTTACAAGAGGACTTCACTTGTGGACTTCACTCAGCAAAGCCCTTTTGTTTTGAGCAACTGCAATGTACCGTAACAATTAACTACAACCAAAAGTAACTGAACTTGAACTGTAACCTGTATATTTTTTGTATATAAATTGGGTTGTTGTTCAGGCTTTTTGGACTTGTACCATTTTTATTGTTCGAACTTTGACTTTGTACAGTACACTGGATTGACAGAACATCGAAATACATTTGCTCAGAATCAGTATTCGTTATTGGTAAGTTACCCCCCTGTTCTTAACTTTTTGTAAAATCTACAATTGTTCCATCGAATGTGTATGTATAATAATAATAATAATAATAATAATAATAATAATAATATTATTGGCTAGTGTTTTTTGTGGTCTATCAGATATATCCCATTCAGCTACTCATCTCCGGGTCATTCAATATCATACTAGCTGAATGGAATATATCTGATATACCACTCAACACCAGCCAATATTATTTAAATATATAACACAGCTATTTAAGGCATGTCAAATATTCAATTAATACATGAAATGAAGAATGTGCTCATGAGAAGAAGTAAAAAAGCCAAAGCATTCTGTAACACTTTCCACAAAGGCCATATGTACTGTATAATCTCATCTCATCTCATTATCTCTAGCCGCTTTATCCTGTTCTACAGGGTCGCAGGCAAGCTGGAGCCTATCCCAGCTGACTATGGGTGAAAGGCGGGGTACACCCTGGACAAGTCTCCAGGTCATCACAGGGCTGACACACATCATTATAATAAGTTAAAATATAAAAAGGCATTACAGTTTATATATAGGTTGTAATAATGAATAATACAGAGTGTTTATGACACATTATAACCACCAATATCTCATCAGAGACACAATGACAACTGCCTTGATTATCTCAGTAACACTTTTCATCATCTATAACAATCTATGAACACATTCATATCATGTTATAACACGTTCATAAGGTATTATACATACTGTTATGTTTATAAATATCCATGACACTATAAAATCCATTATAGCTTTATTGATTATTCATTATGAATTTTTAACATTCTGCATTATTAAGTAATGTTTATAACGCATTCTATCACCAAGCCACACTCTGCATAGTGCATTATAAGAAGATGTTACTGTACAGTATAATGTGTCATAAAAACTACTTATAATCCATTTGTACATGTTTCTAAATGAATTATAAACACTTCTACAAACTGTAATGTCTTTTCATGAATAATTATACCAATGTGTATAATGCCTTGTGAATGCATTATAACATGTTATGAATGTAATTCATGTCAGTTATTATATGTCTAGCTTATTGAGTATTAAGTGCCGTTTTTAATTAATATTTACAATGCCTTATGAATCCATGATATCATGGAATTTGGTGATATAATGCATTATTAACACTGCTTATAACACAAGCACTACTGTTCCATCTCTCATCTCATTATCTCTAGCCGCTTTATCCTTCTACAGGGTCGCAGGCAAGCTGGAGCCTATCCCAGCTGACTACGGGCACTACTGTTGATAGTTCAAAATGCATAATCAAGATAACTATAAAGTGCAATGCAATGCATCTTTATTAATCATTACAACAATGTGTATAATGCCTTGTGAATGCATTATAGCATGATATGACTGTCTTCATAGTTTTATAGAGTCTGATCGAAATGTTTATAGCATTTCTCATTAGGAACTGAAACCTACTACGTATAACTGTATAACTTCTTTTCAGCAGGTTTATATGTCTCGCCTAGATCCAGGTTATGCTGCCTTTGTGTGTGTGTGTGTGTGTGTGTGTGTGTGTGTGTGTGTGTGTGTGTGTGTGTGTGTGTGTGTGTTTTACCAACTGTGATTGTTTTGTAAGAGACAATTCATCAGCCTATATCAGATATAGCTTTAAGCTTATGTCTGCTCTGGATTCCTTTGATGTTATTCTTGTGAAGGCAAAAGTTATGTCAGAACTCCAACTCGGTCTTTCGTAAGAAGTGTGATCAGAGAGTGAAAGTGTGTGTGTGTGTGTGTGTGTGTGTGTGTGTGTGTGTGTGTGTGTGTGTGTGTGTGTGTGTGTGTGTGTGTGTTGATCTTCTGATTTCACTTTTGCTTTCAGTTTTATATAAATAAACTACACCACATTTGTCCTGTTGACACTTCGGGAAAATCCCAAGTGAAACTAAGACTGAGTAAACCTCGAGGTGGTTCTGGTTTCCTTGAAATTAAAATTAACAAAGTTTGTGCCTATTCGGTGGCATTTTTTTTTTCAACCTAGGTTTAAAAGTTAATAGAAATTCCCCTTTGACATCTTTTTTCAGCACAGATAATGCTATGTTTCAAGTGCGTCAGATGACAGAACGAGACCGTCAGTGATGGCAAAGCTCAAGCCGGCCCTACCTAGTCCAGAAGGAATGATCTAAAATGGGCCACCTTATGCAGTAAATGTTGCAAGCTATATACACTATATGCAAGCTATATATAGAAGCGATATCCACCCTAGGAATACCGACCTATTTGCCAGAAAGAATCCAAAATGGTGAGGAACTGACCAAGAAGGAGCAAATTTTGTTGAACTGCTTAAGGCATTAAGGATTAATCAGTCCATAACTTCATTAATAATTGTAATGAAGTTCTATGCACCCTAGGTACCCCTACCTTCATGCCAGAAAGAATGAAAATTGATGAAGAATTGAGGGAGGAGAAGTGATTTATGTGGAAACTGTTCGTTAAGGCTTAATTACTCCATATCTTTGTTGTTAATTGCAATTACGCAAATTTGTGTAGAAGCTATATGCACCCCAGGCAGACCTACCATCCTGACAAAAAGAATAAAAATCAGTGAACCAAAAATGCATTCCTATATTTAATAAAATGAGATAAATAGAATTTTGATAATAAAAAAAAGTTGCCTTCAGTTCTCCTTTAAGGACTTGGTTAGTACTTGGATGGGAAACTGCTTGGAAAGACAAGGTCCTGGCACAGGAAGGACTTTGACTTGGATTTTGATGTAGACATGACTAACACTGCCATATTGTTTTATATTTACAGAGACGACTCTTTCTTTCTTTCTTTCTTTCTTTCTTTCTTTCTTTCTTTCTTTCTTTCTTTCTTTCTTTAAATGAATCAGAATGCCCTGAAAATTTATTGTTTTATTCCAGTAATTAAAAAATAATCATCTTAAAAATTATATTTTTTTGTTAATTTTTACAGTTTAAACATCTTCGTGAAAGATATTTTCCAGAACAAAGTGCTGTTGTTCATAAGAAAGAACGTGGGGACATTTTAAATCAAACACACACACCATGACCAAGATCTAACTGTAGGTTCACAGAGATGGAAAGAAATATGTGAAGGATGTGTTGAGAGAATGGTAGGTCTCTCCATTTTTGGTGTGAAGCCTTTTTTAGTGATCTTCTTCCCACTGTGGAAAATATTCACATCAAGATTACATACACACCAGTGTGTCACAGCTGTGTTTATGTATACAGGTCATTCTAGAATTCAGGGTACCATTTCGCGTTTCCGAGACAAACCGTTTGTTATTTTCCACAAAATAAATCTTTATTGAATCAGTTTTGATTGGACGGTAATGCAAATTATGGCAAACTTTCACCAGTAGCAATGCTTGATGTACATTTTAGACCCAATTTATCCATAAAACATTAACTAATTGATCCCCACCCCTCCCCCTACATTACCGGCCGTCTTTGACTCCTGATTCATACATTCAACTCGAATAAACATGAAGTGGTTCAGTCTAACAGTCTGTTTTTTGGGGTTTATTCTGTTAACTGTTATAAAATCAATTGCATAAAAAGTCAATTTTCTGTATTATGTGAAATTTCAGGAATAAAAAAATATATATATTTTTTAATCTGTCCCAATGTTCTTGTCATGGTGGTGGCAGTGTCCTTATGTGGGGCTGCATGAGTGCTGCTGGTGTCGGGGAGCTGCATTGCATTGATGGCATCATGAATTCACAGACGTATTGCTCTATACTGAAAGAGAAGATGCTACCATCACTCCGTGCCCTTGGCCGTCGTGCACTTTTCTAACATGACAATGATCCTAAACACACATCTCAGGCCACTGTTGGATTTCTGAAGACGAACAGGGTGAAAGTGGTTCAGTGGCCAAGTATGTCTCCTGATCTGAACCCGATCGAACACCTATGGGGAATTCTGAAGAGACAAGTTGATCATCACTCTCCATCCAGCATCCAGTCACTCAAAGAGGTCGTTGTTGAAGAATGGAAAAAGATTGATGTTGCAAAATGTCGCCAACTTGTTCATTCCATGCCTAGAAGACTTGGTGCTGTCATTAAAAATCATGGAGGCCATACAAAGTACTAGATGTAGTAGTTTTTGTTGTGGGGTGTACTCATTTTTGCACCACCCTAATTTGAGTAAAACTGAAAAATGTGTAATCTAAGTTATATTATTAACCTTACTTTCCCATTATAAGTTAAACAGATGTTATATTAAACTTTGTCTTTTCAACATTTTGGAAATTGTTTGTGTTCATTGAGATATTGTTTAAAATGTTACTTTTCAAAGGGGGTGGACTCATTTACAGTGAGCACTATATATATATAAAATTGGCGCCTCAGTCTCGGGAGACCATACGGGTAGGGCCCTTGGAGTGTCATCTGTCTCTGGGTTTCTGGCATCATCTGCTGTGACTGAGAAGGCCGATGTGTGAGTTGCAGACCCTCTTGCAGTTGGTGCAGACGTACTGGGATGTCTGTGTTGCTGGGGTTGCTGCTGCACTCTTCTACCTCACTCGTTTCTCTGCAGCTTGCTGGCCTCTCCTCACATCGGCGTCTTCTATGCCCTTTCATACAAGCTGTCTCCATATATATATATATATATATATATATATATATATATATATATATATAAAACAGTGTTATGTAGCCTTGTTGTGTTTACTCCACAACAAGGTTAAACTCCACAGGTCTTCCTGTCCTTTTCTTTCCTCGGAGCAGGGGACAGTGGAATGCTCTCACATCGTTAATGATTAAGATTCAAGGAAGGAATCATTCACTCTAGTTTATATGAATTCTGACAGCAAGCTGAAAAACAGGCCTTTGCTCATTTACAGTCTTCAAGGTGACATATTACACCCCTTCTCCACAAGTTGACACACTTCCCTGAGGTCTTACTGAAATGTCTGGGACATGCTTTGGACAAAAGAGCACAGGGATAAAACACCACAGCTCCATTCTCACCCTGTCTGAACAGCCCTGTTCAGAATGGATGATTTGAGCACCTGTTCTTTTAAATGATAATGAGACACTGATCACTCATTAAATTACAGGCATTTAGCAGATGCTCTTATCCAGAGTAACGTACAACAGGACCCTGATGTACCCACAGCAGCAGGCAGCCCAGGGGAGCAGTTGGGGGTTGAAGGCCTTGCTTAAGGGCATTTCAGCCATTCCTGCTGGTTCAGGGAATCAAACCACCGACCTTTTGGTCCTCAAGTTGCTTCTCAAACCTTTAGGCCATTCACTCCACCCTCCTCTTCCACGCTTCTGGCCAATCAGGTAGCGCTTTTCTTCATAAATATTTATTCTCAAAGCCAGTTCTTAAACCATGAGTGGAAATATGGGGATCAGATGAGGGGGCAGGATTACTCTAATGAGATCCACTTGTGACATAGACACAGAGGATCCGAATCTGAATGGCACGTGTTTTCAGAAATAGGTAGAACAAAACCAATTGACTGTGTTATCTCTTATTTCAGAGTTTGTAGGTTTTCCAGACACCCAAATGTATGTGCACAAGCACTGAGACAAAGGTTTTTTGTTTTTTTTGTTTTTTTTTAGGTTTGGTTTTTGTTTTGCTGGGGGGGTTTTTTTGTTTTTTTTTTTAATAATATGTCCCCTTTAACTTTTGGAATATTTATGCCGTAAATAAATTCACCAAACAAAAATGAGCTCTGTTCACAAAAAATTATTAATTAAAAAAATACATAAAGAAATAAAAATTAAGAAATACAAAAATAAAACACATAACCTCTGTTCATGGAAAAAAAATTAAATTTGAAATAAAAATAAATAAATAAATAAATAAAACATAAACTCTCAAATATGAAACCTTATATCTGTTAAATGTATTATTTATTTCAAAAAGACTCACTCGTAAAGAAATCAGCGTGTGATTTACAGCATGTTCTCACATCACATTTGTGATTTTTTTTAATTTTTTATTTTCCTCCTGTAAAAATATAAGTTTCAAAGTATATACGTTGATAAGTTTACAGTTTTGTATTTTAATTTAATTCTGGGAAAAGAATTCGACTTTGAATTTTACCGGAATATATTTATTTATTCATTTTTATTATCAGAGTATAAAGATATCGTTCTAATGTACTGCATTTTTGATAACTTTAATTACAATAATTTATTTTGCTGACAATTTTTAAAACTGTACATTTTTTAAGTATCAAGAATTCTTCTTTTTAAACAAATGGTTAACTATTTGTGATTTTTTTTTTTTAATATTCCAACTATAAATGGGCTTTAATTTGAGTAAAAGAATTCAACTTTGATTTTTACTGGAATATATTTATTTATTGACTTTTATTATCAGAGTATAAAGAGATTATTCTAATATATGGCATCTTTGATAACTTTATTTACATTTATTCATTTTACTGACAATTTTTAACATGGTACAGTTTTTAAATATCAAGAAATATTTTTAAAAAGTGTCCTTAATTAATATGAGACACAGTTTTTATCCAACTGCAATAATAACCCTCAATGCTGCTAAATAATGTGCAATACAAAACCTGACTGTGAAACAGACCGATGTAATGACAGAAAGTATGTATGTCTGCAGATGTATGTGCATATGGTTACTGTCTGTCTGTACTCATTTTTTTTTTTGATGACTGGGTGTGTTTGTAATGAGAGGAAGTATGCATGTCTGTAGATGTATGCTCATATGACAACTGTGTGTCTGTACTGTCTTTTTTTGCAGTGACTGGGTGTGTTTTACTGTGTGTTCATGTATGCTGCTAATACGGTTACATGTTTTCTCTGTATTCTTTTTAACTTAAATTATATTTTAGAGACTCGATGAATGAGGCACCAACTGGGGAGCACTTTAAATTTCATTGTACTTGTGACAATGACAATAAAGACCTATTCTATTCTATTCTATTAACAAAACAATGCAAAGTTAGTTTATTCCTTGGTGTTTGTGATTTTTTTTCACACTGCAGGTGTGAATGGTGAAGTGTGAGGGTCAGAACTCCTATCATCTTCTCTGCTAATGATTTATTCACAACTGCTGTTTTCCCAAAAAAAAGGAAGACACGATTTTTGACCTTCGATCAGCGTCTTTGCTTCTGCACAGAGCCAAAGGTCAGCTTTAAAACAGGACAAACGAGGCACATGGTTCCTTCAAAGAGTGACTCAGATGTACACAGGATGTGACAGGACAGGCTAGAGAGAGACGCACAACAAGATAGATGAGAGAGATAAATTTAAAAAAGGACAGAAAGGTGTGGGCGTTGTGTTACTCGGAGCTGTTCATCAGAGTATTCTGTAAGTGACGGTGCAGAAATATGCACTAGGCTTGGCTTTGTGGTTTTCTCCAGAGGAGGAATGTTGAAATGTTTGTAACGTTTCTGACACTGTACCAAAAGCCACAAATTAACATTGGAGAAAAAAGAATTTGTTTTCACACACACACACACACACACACACACACACACACACACACACACACACACACACACCGAAAGTGCTGTCAGTTTACCGACATGGGAGTAGACTTTGCAGTTTCTTAGGAACCTGACACCACTTGTTTCTTGTTCTTGTTGTTGTTTGTTTGTTTGTTTGTTCTATTCAAATCTCTTCAAATCTCTTCAATGAGAGACTCCCACTGAACATCTTTGGGATGAACCTTTGGAACGCCGTCTGCACCAGGAGCCACCAGGCCTCCTCAGCCGAAATCAGTGGAAGAAAGATGGAGCTTATTCGATCAGGAAAGGGGAATAAATGTGGAATGTGATGTTCAATCAGAACATAAGAGTGTTCTGGTTAGGGGTGCACATACTTTTGCCCATGTGGAGTATTTGAGTTGAACGTAAAAGCTCAGCACTTACTTCCCAGCTCTTCTCTTTAGTTCTCTTTGTGGTAGCAGACTGATTGAAGTTTTCCTGAGAATCCAGGATGTTTCACTTTTGACCTAATTTACATAAAATATGTATTTTTACTGAGGCCTGAAAATATTACGTGGAAATGTCAGAATCCCGTTCATGAGAGAGAGAGAGAGAGAGAGAGAGAGAGAGAGAAAACACTGTAATGAGACTGTCAGAGACGGCGTAGCTCACTCCAGCCTCGTCTAGTCCAGAAGGAACGATCTAAAGTGGGCCACCTTGCACAATTCCGCTCTCAACCAGTCCAGCTTAAATATTTGCGAGTAGAACTCCGCAAGGTGGCCCACTTTAGATGGTTCCTTCTATACTAGATGGGGCCAGAGTAGGCAGAAGTTCTATGCATCCTAGGTGCCCCTACCTTCATGCCAGAAAGAATCAAAATCGGTGAAGAATTGACCAAGAAGAAGTGATTTGTGTGGAAACTGTTCATTAGGGCTTAATTACTCCATATCTTCATTATTAATTGCAATTATGCAAATTTGGTTAGAAGCTATATACACCCCATGCAGACTGACCTTCCTGCCAAAAAGAATAAAAATCGGTGAAGAATTGAGAGAGAAGAAGCGATTTTCGTGAAATGTGGACAACGACGGATGGACAGACAACAAACAACACATGACGGCATAAACTCATCACCTGTGTAATCCTCGACGGCACTCTTTCCTTCCAATCCCACATCAATAACATTACCCAGTCTGCGTATTTCCATTTACGCAATATCAACCGTCTCCACCCCTCTCTTACTCCCCATGCCACTGCTATTCTTGTCCACAGCCTCGTCACTTCTCGTCTGGATTACTGCAACTCCCTCCTCTCTGGTCTCCCTCACAAAGCTGTCCATAAGATCCAACTGGTCCAGAATTCAGCTGCCCGCATCATCACCAGAACTCCCTCCATTCACCACATCACGCCCATCTTGCAGCAGCTCCACTGGCTCCCAGTCAAGTTTCGAATTGAATTCAAAATCCTTCAGTTAACTTTCAAGGCCATCCACAACCTCGCTCCCCCATATCTGTCCGATCTCCTCCATGTTGTCAGTCCCTCTCGTTCCCTCAGATCTCCTTCTTCTATCCACTTGACTGTCCCCTCCGCCCGTCTCACCACCGTGGGGAGCAGAGCTTTCAGCCGCTCTGCTCCCCGGCTTTGGAACTCATTACCTCCTGAACTTAGAAATATCAACTCGCTTCCACATTTCAAATCCTCACTCAAAACACACCTGTTCAAACTTGCTTTTCAAATTTAATCACTGCACTGTCTAATTTTTAATTTTTAATTGTAACTTGTTTTAATGTTTTGGGTGGTTTTTTTGTAATTTTAATGTATGGTTTGTCTTTCATTTTTGTACGGTGTCCTTGGGTGCTAGAAAGGCGCCTTTAAATAAAATGTATTATTATTATTATTACCTGTCGGTCAGATGAGCTAATAATAATAATTATTATTATTATTATTTTAGTATTAGTTATTGTTGTTGATGTAATTGTGTGCAATTTATAAACTAGGTAAGGCAAGGCAAGGCAAGGCAAGTTTATTTATATAGCACATTTCATACACAGTGGCAGTTCAATGTGCTTTACAGAAGTAAAAGCAAAACAATAAACAATAGAGAATAAAATTACATAAAATAAATGGGAAAAATATAATAAGAATTAAACAATAGTAGAAATAAAAAAAATAAAATGAAGTAGAAGTTCAAATAGGGGTAGGGAAGAAAAAAAACCAGCAGAATAAAATAGAATAAAAGTTAAGTAAAATTTGAAACATGCAGAAACTGTAAAAGTACAGATTATAAAAACATGTAAGGAAGACAATATTAATTATTTAGCAGAAAGCATCTGAAAGCAGCTTGGTCTTTAACCTAGATTTGAAGCTGCCAACAGCAGGGGCATTTTTGATGTCCTCTGGCAGTTGGTTCCATAGCTGCACTGCATAGTAGCTAAAAGCTGCTTCACCACACTTTGTTTTAACAACAGGTTTTAACAGTAAATTTTGCTGCTGCAATCTGGTAGATCTGATTGGGTTAGGCCGCTGCAACATATCAGAGAGGTAATTGGGCCCTGTACCATTTAGAGATTTGTACACCAGCAGCAATGCTTTAAAGTCAATTCTGTAGCTTACTGGAAGCCAGTGAACGGACCTTATGCCGCTTTTCCACTACAAACGCGGCTGAGCCGTGCCGTGCTGAGTCGAGCTGAGTCGAGCTGAGTGGGGCTGTTGGAGTTGCATTTCGACTACAACCGCGCTGAACCGTGCTGGCTGGAAGTGGGTGGACACATTGGGTGGAGTTAGCGAAAGTGGGTGGACGTCACGTGATGTCGTTAAGCAGCGCAAACAGTGACATCAGTGAGCTTTTAAGCGGTAGTCTCACGACCCGAATAGTAAACAATAAACATGGAGGACATGGAGTTGTTAGTGTTGCTGGTCTTGGTGCTGTGGCTTGTTGTCACCGACAACGCCAACAGATACTGGCAAGAGCGTATAGATGAGGCGAGGCGCATAAGGCTTCAGAAATTCTCGTAATTCGTAATTATTCTTCTTCCGGGTTTGCGGTGTTTACAGATCCCAGCGTGCTCGCGGGGCGTGTGTGGGCATGTGAGGACACTCCTCCTCACCAATCAGTGCACAGGGGAGTGTCTGCTCACGCCCCCAGCCTCACTCGGCTCGCTTTGGCTCGCTTCAGCCCCACTCCAAAACGGTGCGAGTTTTAGGGGCTAAGCGGGGCTGAAGCGAGCTGAGTCATGCTGTTTTTTGGTAGTCGAAACGCGAGCCGTGTCGGGCTGAAGTGAGCTGAAGCGAGCTGAAGTGAGCTGAAAAAGGGTAGTGGAAAAGGGACATTAGAATTGGAGTAATGTGCTCTCTCCTTTTTGTTCGTGTGAGAACCCTAGCCGCTGCATTTTGCACCAGCTGAAGTCGTTTGATGGTCTGTTTTGGCAGGCCTGTGAAAAGGCCATTGCAGTAATCAACCCTACTAGAGATGAAGGCATGTATTAGTTTTTCCAGATCATTTTTTGACATAAGTCCTCTTAGTTTGGAAATGTTTTTTAGGTGATAGAATGCCGTTTTAGTGATTGCTTTCATGTGACTGTCAAAGTTTAGCTCGCTGTCAATGAAAACACCAAGATTTTTAACCATTTCTTTAGTTTTAATCCCTTTTGTGTCAAGAATAGTGGTAATCCTGAGTCTTTCATCTTTTTTTCCAAATAGAATCACTTCTGTTTTATCTGAGTTCAGCTGAAGAAAATTTTGTGACATCCAGTTGTTGATTTGGTCGATACACTGGTAAAGACATTCAAGGGGGGCATAATCATTAGGTGATAAAGCAAAATAAATTTGGGTGTCATCTGCATAGCAGTGATACAAAATTGAATTGTTATTGATAATTTGCCCAAGTGGGAGCATATAAAGGTTGAAAAGTAATGGTCCAAGAATCGACCCCTGGGGGACACCACAGGTCAAGGACATTGACGTTAAGGAACAATTTCCCATGGTAACAAAAAAGCTTCTATCTTTTAAGTATGAATTTAACCAATTGATAACTTTACCAGTCAATCCAACCCAGTGTTCAAGTCGATATAGCAGTATGTTGTGATCAACAGTATCAAAAGCTGCACTGAGGTCCAGTAACACCAGGATCGATGTTTTGCCTGCATCAGTATTAAGACGTATGTCATTTATAACTTTAATCAGCGCTGTTTCAGTGCTATGATTGGCACGAAAACCTGACTGAAAATTATCAAAACGGCTGTTTGATATCAAGAAGGCAGTTAATTGATTGAAGACAATTTTTTCAAGGATTTTCCCGATGAATGGTAGATTTGATATTGGCCTGTAGTTATTTAATACTGAAGGCTCCAGATTATTTTTTTTAAGTAGGGGCTTTACAACGGCTTTTTTCAGGGACACAGGAACAACGCCAGTCTCTAGGGATGTATTTATAATTTGAAGCACATCTGTAATTATAAGATGAAGAACAGACTTAAAAAAGTTGGTGGGCAGAATGTCCAATTCAGATGTTGAGGAACTGAGATTTTGTACAGTTTTTTCAAGAGTCTCATAATCAATTAAACAAAATTCTGACATTGTGTTGAAGTTATCTATTTGTGTCATTGGTGATTGCAGTTTTTCAATTTTTTGCAGCTGAGATATATTATGAGCAATATTCTGCCGTATTTTATCAATTTTACCTTTGAAGAAGGATGCAAACTCATTGCATTTATTAACTGAGAGAAATTCAGGTGCTAATTGTGGTGGGGGATTAGTTAGCTTCTCTACTGTTGAAAATAGCACACGGGCATTGTTCATATTCCTGTTTATGATATTGGAGAAGAAAGACTGTCTTGCTTTACGAATTTCATAATTATAATTACAAAGCATCTCTTTATGGATTTGATAATGGATGTGAAGTTTAGATTTGCGCCATTTTCTTTCAGTCTTCCTACATTATCTCTTTAGCAGTTTAACAGCCGGGTACTGCTTCCATGGTGCTTTCTGCTTATCATTGACTCTTTTGATTTTGAATGGAGCAATATCATCCATAATTTGGGTCATATTTAAATTAAAAATTTTCCAGTAAATCATCGACAGAGTCTGACATTTTGGTTGAGTTCTGAGAGAGAGCTTGCTCAAAAAGAACACGTGTTGTCTTTTATGACTCTCCTACCCATAGTCGTTGAGCTGTTCTGAATGTGAGGAGACATAGAAACATCAGTGAAAACACAAAAATGATCAGATAAGGCCAGGTCAACAACAGTAGTAGAAACAGTAAGACCCTTTGTGATGACGAGGTCAAGGGTATGACCACGAGAGTGGGTCGGCCCCTGTACATGTTGTACTAGGTTGAAGTTGTCAATAAGTGCAAGTAGTTCTTTGGCATAAGTGTTTTCAGGATTATCTACATGCAAGTTAAAATCCCCAGATATAATAAGACAGTCAAACTCTAAGCAAATGACTGACAACAGTTCACCAAACTGTTCAAGAAAGACTTTGGCTGAATGTCTCGGAGGCCTATAAATAGTTAATAATAATATGTTAGGAGAGCATGTAACAAGTGCACATAAGTGTTCAAAGGATGTAAAATCACCAAGTGAGGATTGTTTACATTGAAAAGAGACTTTGAATATATTTGCGATCCCTCCACCTTTCCCTTGTCGGGTAACATTCAAAAAATTTAAATTTTGGGGAGCTGCTTCAATAAGGGTGGTAGCACTATTTGCTTGATCCAGCCAAGTTTCAGTTAGAAGCAAAAAATCAAGATTGTGTTTGCAGATAAGATCATTAATTAAAAATGACTTGTTTAAAAGTGATCTAACATTCAGAAGAGCTAGCTTTACAGAAAGTCTAGAAGTAATATCTGCTTGTGCACTCTGATATTGTTTTAAAACAGGAAGGAGATTAGATTGGTTTACCCCCTGGGTTAAATGTGCTCTATGTTTTCTATTTCTTATCAACACAGGAATAACTAAACTTTATCCTAGGTACGTATACAGTACCACTCAAAAGTTTGGACACACCTTCGATTTCAATGTTTTTTTCTTTATTTTTATGAATTAAAAGTCACTTCTTCATGTCTTAAAGTAATGATGGATGTCGTTTCTCTTTACTTAGTTGCTCGATTCTTGACATAACACTGTATGGATTACTACAGTTGTGGAACAGGGTTGTTTACTTTACTTATTGAGTATTTTTTTGTTGTTTACTATTTACTGTTTGCTCTCAAATGTATTATGAAGGCAAGAAATTAACCGACTAATTAACTTTTGACAAGACACACCTGTTAATTGAAAAGTATTCCAGGTGACTAGTTCATGAAGCTGGTTAAGATTTAACAATTATTTGCTGAAGGTGAAGTAAATATCAGTGAATATTCTATCCACATTCACTGGATATGAGCAATCATGTGCTCTGATTGGCTACTCTACGACTAGGATATCAGCTCATATACTGTGAGGAGAGAAAAACAAAAGCACGGAGCGTGTTGCTGAACCAACCGAGGACGAAATAAAAACTCTACTCGAAAACAAAACCCCTAAAAATACACAAAAAAGCAACAAAATATAGAATGAAAGTATTTCATGGTAAGAGCATCTTTTTTATTTTTCAATAATTATTATTCTTATTATTATTGAATTTTTCACAAATTGCTCCTGTCATTTGCCCGTTTGTTTCCATTCTATGCAGAAATGGTTTTGTTGGACATTGTGTCCAATTTATTCTCCAAGGACACAAAAGTCAGGCATGCAAGCACCGCTATCAGCTGCGGCAGGAAGTGGAAACCCCTGGAAGCGGTGAAGGAAGCAGAAGCCTACTGGAGGCATCGGGAAATCGTGGGCACTGTGTGTCGGGGACGTCTAGGGCTCAGCAACTACAGCGTCAAGAGCTGGGCGAAAAGTAGCACACCAGATAGAAGGGACTTGGTGGTGCAAAGGGTCCGGGAGACAGCCGAAGAAGACCGTCGTATTAAAGCGGCGGGGCTGGGCTCCCAGGCGCGTTGGATGCAGTGGGAAGAGGCACTCAAGAGGCCACTGTCTTGGAAAGAGCTGTGGGCTACTGACCAAGGCAAGCTGAACTTCCTGCTGCGTGCTGTGGCCAATCTCCTACCCACACCAAGCAATTTGAAGATCTGGGGCAAGGAGCAGGAGGCATCCTGCAGTCAGTGCGGCGCCAGCCTCTGCACACTGAACCACATTTTGACCAGCTGCCCAAAAGCTTTCGCGGATGGGCGCTATAGGTGGAGACACGACAAAGTCCTCACCGAGGTCGCTAAGTGGGTCGAACTGCAGAGCGGCAACGTCAACAAACAGCCGCCAGCACCACCAAGATTCACAGGCTTCCATCTAGAGGGCAGCAAGGTTCCAAAGGGAAAAAGACCCAATAACCTACCATCTCTGCTGCACTGTGCAACAGATTGGGAGCTGCGCGTGGATCTCAAGAAGAAGTTGGTCTTTCCTCAGGAGGTCGTGGTAACTACCCTCCGACCGGATATGATCCTTCTTTCTAGGAGTTCAAAGTCCATCATTCTAGCCGAACTCACTGTTCCCTGGGAAGACAGGCTAGCCATAACCCACCAGGAAAAGAAGGCTAAGTACCAGGACATAGTGAAAGAGGCGAGTCTTGCCGGGTGGTATGCCACCCTCTATCCAATCGAGGTCGGCGCTCGGGGTTTCCCTGCAACGTCGTTGCGCAGTTTTCTGCAGAAGATTGGGCTTAATCCCAAGCAACTGCGGAAGGCTATCAGGGAGATAGCCACAGTAGCCGAAACCAGTTCCAGGTGGCTGTGGCTGTCAAGGAATCGTAGCTGGACCGCTTCTGCAGGTGAAGGCTAACTTATCCTTTGCCGCCCCACTCAGGAGAGGTGTACAGGTTAAGGGGCGAAACACCTGTGACCCTGAGATGCCCGCTGAGGATGCGGAAGGGGTCCCTAGGAACACCACAACACTCCACCAGTTCGATCTTTAACTTCCACATCCTTAGTTGCTCCTGCAGTTTCTGCTTGTAGCAAAGCATCTTTGGTGTTTATTTCATCTCTGTATAAAGTTTTTATTTATCGAATTTGCAAAAATAAAAATGCTCTGTTTCTCAAAATCCAGTGAATGTGGATAGAATAAAATAGTTATTCCATTCAGTATTGTCGTACATGGATTATAGACAACTTGGTGCTACGCGCCTCATCAACTATCAGCTCATGTACGACTCGATTTCGTGGAATAACTGTTGAATAATAATTGAGACAAAATTGAGGTTATTATTCAACGATATTCACTGAGCCTGATGTGGATAATTGTTTTAATATAAATACACAGGTGATTATTTAAAAATAAATAAATAAATAAATAATATTAAAAAATATATATTTCTAACTTCAAAAGCAGAATGCAAATATAATAACAGCACAGCACAGACCTGTGTCACTTATCTATACCGAGTCACATAAAATACTTTGTTTTGAAATCGATAAAATAAATCCCAACTCCACCTGACCTTTGAATAGTTTTAGACCAAACTTCGTAGCATCTTTAGTGCTTTTAGGAACAGCGTTTTCTTTCATTATTTGTAATTCTTCCTCACTTACGGTGACGAAGTGATTGGCTGCCGTTTTGCTGAGTCGCTCGAGGTGAGTATCGAATTTCTCAACCAATCAGCACACGTGAATTCCTATCATCACCTCCGTATTTATACTAAAATGCCAATAGTGTGCAAAGCATCATCAGGGTAAACACTGGATATTTTGAAGAATCTAAAATATCAAACATATTTAGGCGTTTGGGGTTTTTTTTCGCTTTTTTTGTTTACCACATAATTCCAGATATGTTCCAGATGTTATTTCATAATTTTGATGTCTTCAGTATTGTTGTACAATGTAGAAAATAGTTACAATACAGAAAAAAAGAGGAATGAGTAGAGTAGGGGTGTACAAACTTTTGGCTGGTAGTGTAGCTGGTGTTCGCTACTAGATAATGTGGTTTCAGCTCGATCTTGGAACATATCCTCCGACAGATACAGATAAATAAATAAAAGTAAATAAATAATATTTAATAAATAATAACAATGATATAAATAATAAACATGAATAAATAATTTAAATAATAAAAAATATATAAAGGTGTGTGTGTGTATGTGAGAAAGAGAGAGAGACAAAAAGAGAGCGAGAGAAAGACAAAGAGAGTGAGAGCAAGACAGAGTGAGAGACAGAGAGAGACAGAAAGAGAGCAAGAGAGAGACAGAAAGAGAGACAGAGAGAGTGTAAAAGAGTGAGCGAGTGTAAGAGAGAGAGAGACAGAGAGTGTGAGAGTGAGACAGAGAGAGACAGAAAGAGCAAGAGAGAGACAGAATGAGAGACAGAGAGAGAGAGAGAGAGAGCAAGAGAGAGAGCGAGTGTAACAGAGAGACAGAGAGACAGAGAGAGAGTGTAAAAGAGAGAGCGAGTGTAAGAGAGAGAGACAGAGAGAGTGTGAGAGCGAGACAGAGAGAGACAGAGAGAGACAGAAAGAGCAAGAGAGAGACAGAACAAGAGACAGAGAGAGAGAGAGACAGCAAGAGAGAGAGCGAGTGTAACAGAGAGACAGAGACGCAGAGAGACAGAAAGAGCAAGAGAGAGACAGAGTGAGACAGAGAGAGAGAGAGACAGCAAGAGAGAGAGCAAGTGTAACAGCGAGACAGAGACGCAGAGAGAGAGACAGAAATAGAGACAGACAGACAGACAGACAGACAGACAGAGTGAAAAAGAGAGAGAGATCTAGTTCATGCTCTGTGTTGCTGCGGTGTGAGTTATATTAGTTCAAAGATAGCATAGATTAATCTCCTTATTGCCTTCAGGACACACACACACACACACACACACACACACACACACACACACACACACACACACACACCTGTCAATGTTCTTTAATCTGGAAGAAGATCAGCTGTCAGTTCCACAGATGAATTTCTCCTCCAGTGTACTGTCTGTGACTCAGTCATTAAATTGCATTTATTTATAGGACACACTTTAAAATTAATCACTCTATCTCAGGTAAGGTGTGTGTGTGTGTGTGTGTGTGTGTGTGTGTGTGTGTGTGTGTGTGTGTGTGTGTGTGTAGGCCTCAGATTGACTTCAAAATGTTTTGCGCGATTCCTCACTGTAATATAGAAAACATTTAATACTTTATATATACTCATATTTAATCCTTCAGTCCTGTTGTTTTTATGAAGAAGTTCCCTTGAGACGATGAAGGGCGGAGTTAAGCACATTGCCACGGATGAATATCATCAATGGAAAAATAGATAAAATATTTTATTTTAATTTATTTGTCACATTAGTGCAGGTTTCAGCCTCACAGACTCCAACCAGGTCACATGACCAGGTCACATGCTTCCCATGACACTCACCTGTTCTGAGTTTCCTCTTGATTAATGTCTTTGTTTCACTGCAAAGCTTTCGTTCTGGGGTCTGTTGTGTCTCATGCCTCAGAGGTCTTGTTTTGTTCATGTTGTGAATCTTCTATCTCTAAAATGACCAAGTCAATTTAAAGAAAGAAAGAAAGAAAGAAAGAAAGAAAGAAAGAAAGAAAGAAAGAAAGAAAGAAAGAAAGAAAGAAAGAAAGAAATGAAAATGAAGATGTCACTGATTTCATACAAGAAAATTCTAAATGCTCAAAGAGCAAAATGTCATGTTGATATGGTGAAGTTTTCTGCATTGAGGCATTTATTTCACGTTTATGGGAGGAGTCTCTGGCGTCAGTCATTTTTCCCGCTACGGTAAGTCATGTAGGTTTTTTTTTTTTTTTTATGAACATGACGAGCTTAGGGTTGAGAAAAAGGAAAGTCTGGTGAAAGAACAGAACGAACGTTTACAGCTGCTGTAACATCAGTGAGAACATGAACTAACTTGTTTCAGAACATTAAACAGAACAAATAGATAAAATTTTTAATATGTGATTCGTTAAGCGATTAAAAAAATTGTAGTTGTTGGGAGATTGCTGTGGTATTACAGGAATAAACCATTACAGGACGTCAAGATGGTGATAGTAATTTCACTTCATTACACCATGCCTTCACTGATTAGTTCCCTCCAACAGCGCAACACATTTTGGAGAGTTTTCCTCTTTGAATATTGATTTACACATCAACTGTATATCAATGGGATTAAATATGACAACCTGTAGATGATGTTCAGAATTCATCTATGCTACATAATTCATTATATTACATAGACACGAGTGTTTCACTGGGAAATACACCACTCGTATTTTTCATCCAAGCTCCATCCAAGACATGGAGAACCAAAACCGTGACATAAATCTTGATATGTCACTCATGAGGAAATCGATGAGTGAGTTGTTTTGATAAATTTGGGTATTTTAGTGCTTTTAGGAACAGCATTTTCTTCCATCAATTGTAATTCTTCACCACTTATGGGCTGCGCTGCTGAGGATCAGCACACCCAGGCTCCCGCCTTCGCCTGCCACCCAGCTCACATTGCACCCGACCCCGGGGTCTGTCCTTGCGGGTGGTGGGCCCACATGGCAGCAGCTTCATGTAATTTCTTCGGGCTGTGCCTGGCCAAGGCCTGGCCACCAGACGCTCACAGGCGAGCTCCCCTCCCAGGTCTGGCTCCATTTTATATCTTTTTTATAATTTTATATATCTCATCTGGCCTGGGAGCACCTTGGGATCCCCCAGGAAGAACTGGAAAGCGTTACTGGGGAGAGGGACGCCTGGAATACCCTGCTTAGCCTGCTGCCACCATGATCTGACTTTGGATAAGCAGAAGAAAATGGATGGATGGATGGATGGATGGATTATGATGAAGAAGCGATTGGCCGCCATTTTGCCAAGTCGCTCGAGGTGATTATCGAGGAATTTCTCAACCAATCAGCATGAGATTTTCTATAATCACCTCCATATTTATAAGAAAAGCCCATACTGACCAGCTCTATACCCTTCATAGGGTGCTCGAGGGTTCATGGGAGTTTGCCCAACCAGTCCACATGTGCTTTGTGGATCTGGAGAAGGCATTCGACCGTGTCCCCCGTGGTATTCTGTGGGGGGTGCTTCGGGAGTATGGGGTTCGGGGCTCTTTGCTAAGGGCTGTCCGGTCCCTGTACGAACGGAGCAGGAGTCTGGTTCGCATTGCCGGCAGTAAGTCAGACCTGTTCCCAGTGCATGTTGGACTCCGGCAGGGCTGCCCTTTGTCACTGGTTCTGTTCATAATTTTTATGGACAGAATTTCTAGGCGCAGCCAGGGGCCGGAAGGAATCCTGTTTGGGAACCACAGGATTTCATCTCTGCTTTTTGCGGATGATGTTGTCCTGTTGGCTTCTTCAAACCAGGACCTTCAGCATGCACTGGGGCGGTTTGCAGTCGAGTGTGAAGCGGCTGGGATGAGAATCAGCACCTCCAAGTCCGAGGCCATGGTTCTTGACCGGAAAAGGGTGGCTTGCCCTCTCCAGGTTGGTGGAGAAGTCCTGCCTCAAGTGGAGGAGTTTAAGTATCTCGGGATCTTGTTCACGAGTGAGGGAAGGATGGAGCGTGAGATCGACAGGCGGATCGGTGCAGCCTCCGCAGTGATGCGGTCGCTTTACCGGTCTGTCGTGGTGAAGAAGGAGCTGAGCCAAAAGGCGAAGCTCTCAATTTACCGGTCGATCTACGTTCCGACTCTCACCTATGGTCATGAGCTTTGGGTAATGACAGAAAGAACAAGATCGCGGATACAAGCGGCTGAAATGAGTTTCCTTCGCAGGGTGGCTGGGTGCTCCCTTAGAGATAGGGTGAGAAGCACAGTCACTCGGGAGGAGCTCGGAGTAGAGCCGCTGCTCCTCCACATCGAGAGGAACCAGCTGAGGTGGCTCGGGCATCTTTTTTGGATGCCTCCTGGACGCCTCCCTGGGGAGGTGTTCCAGGCATGTCCCCCCGGGAGGAGGCCCCGGGGAAGACCCAGGACACGCTGGAGGGACTATGTCTCTCGGCTGGCCTGGGAACGCCTCGGTGTTCTTCCCGAGGAGCTGGCCGAGGTGTCTGGGGAAAGGGAAGTTTGGGCTTCCATGCTTAGACTGCTGCCTCCGCGACCCGGTCCCGGATAAGCGGAAGAAGACGAGACGAGACGAGACATACTGATCTGTTTTCTTTTTTTTTCTTCTATAAAAATAGCATAAATATGAGGGTTCTTCACAAAGTTCTCAATCTCACCCAGAAAACCTCACAGGAGAAAGATCTTACATGTTCTTGCATTGTTTTTCTACATAGTCTCCTTTAATTTCAATCCACTTGGTCCAGTGATGTTCAAGCTTCACTATCCCTTTGCGGAAGAAGGAGGTCAGATCTTGAGCCTGCAGATCCTCCTGGACAGCATGAATGACTTCATCTTCATCATCACTCTGAAAATGGTGACCACGTGAGTGTGATTTCAGTTTGGGGAACAGATAGAAGTCAGACAGTGCCAGGTCGGGTGAGTTAGCACGCCAGCACGCCAGCTCGAAGCTTTCCTTCCTCTCCTTTTTCACTGATTGCTTCTTTAATTTGAGCTTTTGTGGACAGTGATATAAGGCTTTATAGTGTACAGTTACACCCCAAAATGGGAGTTACGCCCCTTGTCCAAGTGAGGATGAGAACTTTTTGAAATACCCTTATATGTTGTATGGTGTTTTTTTTGTTTTGGGTTTTGTTTTGTTTTTCAGGTATCCAGTTGTGACAAGTTGCTCCGATGTGTTTGTTTCAGTGTGTGACGCTACACAGGTACAATTATTACAAACCCCATACATTTGAAATGATGCCTTTCCCTGTTATTAAATATTTCAGACACATAAATATGATTTTGTCTTTAAACCCCAGCCGTAGATCTGATTTAGGATTTGCTCTTATAAAATTCTCGGTGAATTGGTGAAGACACCCGTCACACAAACAATACACTCGTGTTTTAAAGGGTTTTCTCGAACATCTGTTAGTTTGGCGTCACAATGAACCCTGAGATTTGTTTTCTTCTGTAAATACGGACCCTGAACATCAAAATGCAGCATGTGGACTTCATGAACAGAATTCATTTTACACATATAAAGAGTTAAAAGGTCACTTGAACTCTGTAACTCTGTGGTAAAGTGTTGGAGCCTGTCAACATGGGTCTTTTCATCTTTTACTAGAGATCGTTAACACTTATCTTACACACTTTGGACTCAGTGTGTCCGGAACATTCTCTCTCTCTCTCTCTCTCTCTCTCTCTCTCTACTTACTATCTCTCCTTCTAATGTCTCTACCTATTAAACCCCACTATGGTGTATTTATCACAATAGGCAGTTAATGTTTAAGTCGAGAGAGAGAGAGAGAGAGAGAGAGAGACCTTTAACAGGAATGTACAAATCGATGTGAGCTAGCTAGCCAGCTAACTGATGTGCTAGCAAGTGAACGTGGCTTCTTTGGGATCTGTATCCACTCACGCAGCAAAAATGAATGGAATAATTAAATAATATTGGCTGGCGCTTTTTTCATGGTATATCAGATATATTCCATTCAGCTAGCATGATATTGAACAAGTCGAAGACAAGTAGCTGAATGGAATATATCTGATAGACCACGAAAAAAGCCAGCCAATATTATTATTATTATTATTATTACACATGCACACTCTTCAAATCAGCATTTTCGAAGGCCAACACAAGCTTACCCACAACTCGGTGCTGTTAGCACAGCAGTGCAGTTACCTTCCAGCTGGTATAGCACTGAGCAGTAGCATTAGCAAAGGCCAGCACGAGCTTACCCATGACTCGGTGCTGTTAGCGCAGCAGTCCAGTTACCTTCCAGCTGGTGTAGCATTGAGCAGTAACATTAGCAAAGGCCAATGCAAGCCTACCCATGACTCGGTGCTGTTAGTGTGGTAGTCCAGTTACCTTCCAGCCAGTGTAGCATTGAGCAGGAGCATTAGCAAAGGCCAGCGTGAGCTTACCCACGACTCGGTGCTGTTAGCGCAGCAGAGCAGTTACCTTCTAGCCAGTGTAGTGTTAGCAAAGGCCAAAGCTAGCCCAGTCAATCCAAATATTATTATTATTATTATTATTATTATTATTAGGGGCGGCACGGTGGTGTAGTGGTTAGCGCTGTCGCCTCACAGCAAGAAGGTCCGGGTTCGAGCCCCGTGGCCAGCGAGGGCCTTTCTGTGCGGAGTTTGTATGTTCTCCCCGTGTCCACGTGGGTTTCCTCCGGGTGCTCCGGTTTTCCCCACAGTCCAAAGACATGCAGGTTAGGTTAACTGGTGACTCTAAATTGACCGTAGGTGTGAATGTGAGTGTGAATGGTTGTCTGTGTCTATGTGTCAGCCCTGTGATGACCTGGCGACTTGTCCAGGGTGTACCCCGCCTTTCGCCCGTAGTCAGCTGGGATAGGCTCCAGCTTGCCTGCGACCCTGTAGAACAGGATAAAGCGGCTAGAGATAATGAGATGAGGTTATTATTATTAATTTCCCTGTGCAATTTATTTAGTTACTTTTAAAATCAACATCGACAACTCCACACAACAGAGTGACCAGGCAGCAAAAATTCTCTCAAAATCTTCTGCTTTTAACAAAGCAAACCTGGTGGCCATGTTTGTTTACAAACTGTTAGTCATTCGCTAGCACTGCAGTTTTACATCTCTGATGTGTTTCTTATCCAGGTTTTCAATGTCCGTTGGTATGTTTTTCTCTTGTAAATATGCGTGAAGAATATATAATGAAGTTTTGGTAGCCTTTCAGGTGTTCAGCACGTCTTCAATTTCAGTTTTCAGTTTATTTATTTAGTGCTTAATCCGAGCAGTAGCACGATTAGCCTCGTATTCTCTCTTTCCCAGCAGACAAATAAATGATTGTGCACCTGCGCAACAGAAAAGTTTTGTCATTGGATATTCGCATGAGCTCTGCCGTGTGACAACGTGTTATCATTCTTCATTGGTGAGAGTGGCGTAATACACGGAGGATAAGCGATACAATAACAAGATTGAATTCTCTCAATAAATCCACTAGAAGGGATTGAGTTTTTATTCCATCGAAAAAGTGTCCTCTATGGATAATAATTGTCCATATTGTGTCTGAACTGTCACTTATTCGATATTAATTTCTTGTTTATAGAACTGTTTTATGAAAGCAAATTCACATTCGAGATGTGTCATGATGTTGAACTGAATATCAGCATGGCTGTGATGAGCTTTAGCCTACGACAGAATCACAGCCATGCTGATATCAGGACATCATCACAACCCCGAGTGTAATATTAGATTAAAAATCGAACATCCTTCTGCAAGTAGCTCGTAATACTTTTCTAAAATTATACATCCTGTTGCTTTAAGGGCTACAGAGGCCTTTCATGAACACTAACATAAATCTTTGTAAAACGGTTTATACAGCTTTAAATCCAACACGTGCCATCCTTCATAATGCGGAATTGGATGTCAAGTTGATATCAGGTCGTGTTTCAGGACTGATTCTGTAACTTGATGTTTCTGGTATGTCAAAGTCACAGAAAGGTGATGACATGATGTATCATGTGAAGTCAAGTTTGCTGAAAATAGTGAGCATTTTGGCAGGAACAATCATTACACTGTACAACCCCTATTCCAAAAAAGTTGGGACAAAGTACAAATTGTAAATAAAAACGGAATGCAATGATGTGGAAGTTTCAAAATTCCATATTTTATTCAGAATAGAACATAGATGACATATCAAATGTTTAAACTGAGAAAATGTATCATTTAAAGAGAAAAATTAGGTGATTTTAAATTTCATGACAATAACACATCTCAAAAAAGTTGGGACAAGGCCATGTTTACCACTGTGAGACATCCCCTTTTCTCTTTACAACAGTCTGTAAACGTCTGAGGACTGAGGAGACAAGTTGCTCAAGTTTAGGGATAGGAATGTTAACCCATTCTTGTCTAATGTAGGATTCTAGTTGCTCAACTGTCTTAGGTCTTTTTTGTCGTATCTTCTGTTTTATGATGCACCAAATGTTTTCTATGGGTGAAAGATCTGGACTGCAGGCTGGCCAGTTCAGTACCCGGACCCTTCTTCTACGCAGCCATGATGCTGTAATTGATGCAGTATGTGGTTTGGCATTGTCATGTTGGAAAATGCAAGGTCTTCCCTGAAAGAGACGTCGTCTGGATGGGAGCATATGTTGCTCTAGAACCTGGATATACCTTTCAGCATTGATGGTGTCTTTCCAGATGTGTAAGCTGCCCATGCCACATGCACTAATGCAACCCCATACCATCAGAGATGCAGGCTTCTGAACTGAGCGCTGATAACAACTTGGGCCGTCCTTCTCCTCTTTAGTCCGAATGACATGGCGTCCCTGATTTCCATAAAGAACTTCAAATTTTGATTCGTCTGACCACAGAACAGTTTTCCACTTTGCCACAGTCCATTTTAAATGAGCCTTGGCCCAGAGAAGACGTCTGCGCTTCTGGATCATGTTTAGATACGGCTTCTTCTTTGAACTATAGAGTTTTAGCTGGCAACGGCGGATGGCACGGTGAATTGTGTTCACAGATAATGTTCTCTGGAAATATTCCTGAGCCCATTTTGTGATTTCCAATACAGAAGCATGCCTGTATGTGATGTAGTGCCATCTAAGGGCCCGAAGATCACGGGCACCCAGTATGGTTTTCCGGCCTTGACCCTTACGCACAGAGATTCTTCCAGATTCTCTGAATCTTTTGATGATATTATGCACTGTAGATGATGATATGTTCAAACTCTTTGCAATTTTACACTGTTGAACTCCTTTCTGATATTGCTCCACTATTTGTCAGTGCAGAATTAGGGGGATTGGTGATCCTCTTCCCATCTTTACTTCTGAGAGCCGCTGCCACTCCAAGATGCTCTTTTTATACCCAGTCATGTTAATGACCTATTGCCAATTGACCTAATGAGTTGCAATTTGGTCCTCCAGCTGTTCCTTTTTTGTACCTTTAACTTTTCCAGCCTCTTATTGCCCCTGTCCCAACTTTTTTGAGATGTGTTGCTGTCATGAAATTTCAAATGAGCCAATATTTGGCATGAAATTTCAAAATGTCTCACTTTCGACATTTGATATGTTGTCTATGTTCTATTGTGAATACAATATCAGTTTTTGAGATTTGTAAATTATTGCATTCCGTTTTTATTTACAATTTGTACTTTGTCCCAACTTTTTTGGAATCGGGGTTGTAAGAACATGTTTCAGGTTGTTGTTTTTTTTTAATACTCATGAATGAGAATGTAATGGCAGAGCGACATATAATTTCTCTAACCGGTAAGTTAAATAAATTTGATTTCACAATTTATTCATCAGATTATATATAAGACACAGTCATTACAGAGATCTCTGAATTGATATTGATTACATCAGCACCATCAGCATGGTGAGTCGTGACTCTGAGTCAGTCTGGAACAGTGTTGTAGTCGATTAACTAAACTTCGAGTCCAAGTCCAGTCTTGAGTCCCCAGTGTTCAAGTCCGAGTCATTAAAGATAATTTTGAGTCGAGTCCAAGAACAAGACTCCAACGGCACCATTTGACGGTGGCTGTCACTGCCTTTATGTGAAAGCGTCTGTGCTACTGTGTTGGACTAACGTTACTGCTCGACTGCACCATTTTAGTTAACAGGCTACAGATAACAAGCTTGTTCATCGCTCAGCAAGCCCCGCCCACTATCAACAGGGCAAATAACATGAGAGATGGTTAACACTAGCTAGTTCATTGCTCAGCAAGCCCCGCCCACTATCAACAGAGCAATGAACATAGCATGTCACTTCCTTCTCTGGGTGGAGTCTTGCCAAATGATGATTGAAGTTCGAGGTTGTCCCCGTCGTCTCCTCGATAGTTCTTCTACATATGGAACACATAGCAGTGCATTTTTTTCCCACTGCACGAGAAGTCTGTAGAAGCAAAGCGGACAATCCTAGGGGCGTTCTCTCCAGGCATTTTAGCACCATTAATGTTATTTTGTTCCTGAACAGGACATATGAACAGGTGAATGTGCATTCTTTTGCACAAAATTAGTATAAAAATTAATGCAGATATAAATATCTTATGCCAAATTATTATGGCATGTTACAAAAAATAAAGAAAAAATCCATCCGAGTCCTCGTCTCCAATTTATGAGTCCGAATGCAGTTAATGCACGAGTCCGAGTCCAAGTCCGAGTCATCGGTGCGTCCAAGTCAAGCCACGAGTCCTTAAAATCAGGGCACGAGTCAGATTCGAGTACTACAAGCCTGGTCTGGAAAGTGTAATAACACAGCTTTATGTTGTTTAACTCAGGTATAACGTCAACTTGTGATCAAAAATGACAAAGACAATTGATGCCTGTTTATAACAGCTTTATTAAATCTTATGTAGGTTTATTTCAGTTGTCAGGAAGTATTTATGGACTTACTATAAGTTTAATATCAGCCCGAACTTAATTAAAGTGTTACTGAATCATGTATAGTTGAGTGCAAAAGTTTGTACACCCCCATTCTGGATCAAAAAGGGAAAGTGTATGTCTACTTTGCAACTTCTCTCCAAAAACATAAAACATACAATTTCCAAGATGGTGCTGTTTCCTGCAACATGGAAACCCTTTTTTTTTCATGACCCTTTTAACCTCAAGATTTGATTAAAAACAAATAAGACAAAGCAGTCACACACATACATGCACAAATATATGTGTGTGTAGATAGATAGATAGATAAATAGATAGATAGATAGATAGATAGATAGATAGATAGATAGATAGATAGATAGATAGATAGATAGATAGATAGATAGATAGATAGATAGATAGTTTTTAAAGGATTAAATATCAGTCTATTCTGCTTTTTATTTCTCCTAGTCAATGATGAACACTAAATCTTTAAGAGAAAATGTCTGAGAGAAGTGGAAACTAAAAGTGCTGAAACGTTAACACAAGGATGATTATAACGAACTAAGCAGATCTGCTCAGAGATACACTGAGTCACTGAAGCTAATTTTAACTTAGTGATAAGCTCTGGCTCAAATTTAGAGATTCTTGTTTCTGAGAACATCCACAAAGAGCGGACAGTCATGAGTAAAATTATTTGTGTCATAAGTTCTGGGGATTTGTTGATAAAAAATAACATATACTCTGAATTTCCTGAAAGTATTACGGCTTCTTGTGACGTTAACCCATGAACCCAGTAACTATGATGACCTGGCTGGGGTTATGTGGAAATCTGGATACAAATGTTTCCCGTGCAAGTGTCTGGTATGTTTTTTTTCACCTTATAAATATAACCTGATGATTATTTTTCATTTAAATCTACTATGTAAAAAATACTGGACCTCAAAAAAATCTAATTTTGAAATAGGATGCTTTTCTTTATTTAAAACCCTAAACACATTATTATAATTTAAGCTTTTTGATGGCTTATATCCTCACCCTTGAAACAAATAGTTAAAATAACAGTTATAAGCAAACAATGTACAATTATTGACAACATGTAATTGGCTCTATCTCCATTTCTGTGCCTTCAATCAACAAAAGCCATTTTGAATTTTCAAAGTTTGCACAAAACAAATCGGTAACAAGAAGGTTCCGGGTTTGAACCCAGCGGCCGGCGGGCGAGGGCCTTTCTGTGTGGAGTTTGCATGTTCTCCCCATGTCTGCGTGGGTTTCCTCCGGGTGCTCCGGTTTCCCCCACAATCCAAAGACATGCGGTTAGGTTAACGTGGGGCGGCCTTGGCTGAGGTGCCCTTGAGCAAGGTACTGAACCCCTGACTGCTCCCTGGGCACTGTAGTATGGCTGCCCACTGCTCTGAGTGTGTGCGTGTGTTCACTGCTTCAGATGGGTTAAATGCAGAGGATGAATTTCACTGTGCTTGAAGTGTGCATGTGGCAAATAACAGTTTATTATTATTATTATTATTATTATTATTATTATTATTTTCCTGTAAGCAAAGTTTATTGTATGTTTTTTTTTCTTTCAAAGATTAAAATAGAATAAGCCATGGCCTAATGGTCAGGGAAGCAGCTTTGGGACCAAAAGGTTGTCAGTTCGATTCCCTGAAACAGCAGGAATGGCTGAAGTGCCCTTGAGCAAGGCACCGAACCTCCAACTGTTCCCCAGGGTGCTCTGGGTATGTTGTATGTAACTCTGGATAAGAGCGTCAGCTAAATGCCTGTAATGTCATGTATTACAATCATAACGAGGCGTTATGCTGCTTTCAGTCACGTCATATTTGTAGCGTAGCTGAGTCACGTGCGTAGATAAATGGCTCGCGGTTTCAAAACTGAATTTCTGTTAGCGGAAGCAGTTTCTGAACACTCTTTGCTGCTCATTTCTTGAATAACTCCATGACTATTGTTTGTCTTTTGTGTTTCGGCCATTTTTGATTCCATTCTGATTTCCAATTCATCATTTTTTTGTCATTTTGTTTTTGTTTTTTGCAACATTGAAAACCAGTGCCTGGGAAAAAAAAGTCTATAATCGCTCACGGGCATTACAAGAAAATACTGCCCGCCAAGGAACCAATCAGAACGCACTATTTTACCAGAAGTATCTCGTGCCATATAATACATCATTACACTTTAGTAAACTTTGAGTTGTAGTTTATTTTTGTGATTAGAACTTATTGAAGAATTTCTATGAGAATGCTTGATTACATACTGATAAGTTTTGAGCAAAAGTACTAAAGAACTAATTAAGGAACCGTATTGTAAAGTGACACTTCATTTTAGTATAAAAGGTTAACTAAGGCCTTGTTATTGGTTTCAGGACATTCAAATAAGACACTTGTAAAAGGTTGAATCACTAGTCTTTATTCATAATGACCTGTGTAACTAGATATCAGTTTGGTGAAAATGAGTAATTCATGCATTATTTGTTGTGCTATTAGTGCATTAGCGAAGCTCCATACTTAAGAGGATACGGTAATGAAAGCATCAACCTGATTTTTGATGCCTTTTGCGATGGTACGACATCCGTACATACGAACAATATCAGTGTACCACCACAGGGAACCTGACTGTAGTGCAAGGCAACATATCTCATAAACGCTTGACCACCAGACAAAGAAATGCATATATTTAAAGGTAGACGGCCTTTCAGATTTTTCATGTGTCGGTCATAAAAAGAATTTTCCCTGACACCCAATTATTTTTGTTTAGTGGATCGAAAGCTACTGAATTCGAATCACAGACTTCCAATTTTATTAGTTTTCTTTAATAGAACAATTAATGAATTTATCTCCACATGGCCCTAAATTCTCCACTACTTTTTCCTGCTTCACCATGACCCAATACAAGGTACTACATCACGCATCACATGGTGGGCTTTCCCCATTTGCACAAGGCATTGTGGGATACAAATTTGAAACAGGAGAGAAAAATGGAGGGCGTGAGTGTGCAAATGAAACGTGAAAGAGCGACTACAGTAACGGAAAGAAAGCAAGAAGAAAAGACGTTATGTTATATACGAAGGAAAGGAAATGCAGGACCAAACTAATAAATATCGGCGCTCAGCGAGCACCTCGGTGTGATCAGCTGTTCGTTTAGCGACAGAATGATGGAACTGTCAGTGCACGCTCAAAGCGAAACCTGCGCATGCACACACACACGGACTTCCTCTGTCTGCTTGACTGCACGAAGCGAGCGATTTCATGCACATTATTTGCTTTAATCCCCTCAAATTAATTAAATAACTTCCCAGCCACAGAATGGCCTGATATTTTGTGAGATATTACAGACATATATCATACAGTGGTGTTTGAAAGTTTGTGAACCCTTTAGACATTTTCTATATTTCTGCATAAATATGACCTAAAACATCATCAGATTTTCACACAAGTCCTAAAAGTAGATAAAGAGAACCCAGTTAAACAAATGAGACAAAAAATATTGTACTTGGTCATTTATTTATTAAGGAAAATGATCCAGTATTACATATCTGTGAGTGGCAAAAGTATGTGAACCTTTGCTTTCAGTATCTGGTGTGACCCCCTTGTGCAGCAATAACTGCAATTAAACGTTTGTGGTAACTGTTGATCAGTCCTGCACACCGGCTTGGAGGAATTTTAGCCCATTCCTCATTACAGAACAGCTTCAACTCTGGGATGTTGGTGTGTTTCCTCACATGAACTGCTCGCTTCAGGTCCTTCCACAACATTTCCATTGGATTAAGGTCAGGACTTTGACTTGGCCATTCCAAAACATTAACTTTATTCTTCTTTAACCATTCTTTGGTAGAACGACTTGTGTGCTTCGGGTCGTTGTCTTGCTGCATGACCCACCTTCTCTTGAGATTCAGTTCATGGACAGATGTCCTGACATTTTCCTTTAGAATTCGCTGGTATAATTCAGAATTCATTGTTCCATCAATGATGGCAAGCCGTGCTGGCCCAGATGAAGCAAAACAGGCCCAAACCATGATACTACCACCACCATGTTTCACAGATGGGATAAGGTTCTGATGCTGGAATGCAGTGTTTTCCTTTATCCAAGCATAACACTTCTCATTTAAACCAAAAAGTTCTATTTTGGTCTCATCCATCCACAAAACATTTTTCCAATAGCCTTCTGGCTTATCCACGTGATTTTTAGCAAACTGCAGACAAACAATAATATTCTTTTTGGAGAGCAGTGGCTTTCTCCTTGCAACCCTGCCATGCACACCATTGTTGTTCAGTGTTCTCCTGATGGTGGACTCATGAACATTAACATTAGCCAGTGTGAGAGGCCTTCAGTTGCTTAGAAGTTACCCTGGGATCCTTTGTAACCTCGCCGACTATTACACGCCTTGCTCTTGGAGTGATCTTTGTTGGTCGACCACTCCTGGGGAGGGTAACAATGGTCTTGAATTTCCTCCATTTGTACACAATCTGTCTGACTGTGGATTGGTGGAGTCCAAACTCTTTAGAGATGGTTTTATAACCTTTTCCAGCCTGAACAACGCTTTTTCTGAGGTCCTCAGAAATCTCCTTTGTTCGTGCCATGATACACTTCCACAAACATGTGTTGTGAAGATCAAACTTTGATAGATCCCTGTTCTTTAAATAAAACAGGGTGCCCACTCACATCTGATTGTCATCCCATTGATTGAAAACACCTGACTCTAATTTCACCTTCAAATTAACTGCTAAACCTAGAGGTTCACATACTTTTGCCACTTACAGATATGTAATATTGGATCATTTTCCTCAATAAATAAATGACCAAGTATAATATTTTTGTCTCATTTGTTTACCTGGGTTCTCTTTATCTACTTTTAGGACTTGTGTGAAAATCTGATGATGTTTTAGGTCATATTTATGCAGAAATATAGAAAATTCTAAAGGATTCATAAACTTTTAAGCACCACTGTATATCATATATCACAGTGATCACATTTCAGAAAGAACTAAATTTCACAGATTTTATGAAATCGAAAGGCCGTCTCATTTTATTTTAATTATTTATTTAATGCATTTATTGTTTTCCTTACTTTCTAGCTCGAAATAATTCCAGGTCAAAATTAATTCCGCCTTCCCACTTCCGAGGTGAATCAAATACAGCATGATAATCTGAATGTCCATGTTTGATAGACCTTTAGATTCCAGACCGCATCACATGACTGCAGTTAAAGGCTCCGAGAGCTAATGAAAGCTGAATAAGTTTCGTTAAAACTAATTAGGGAGTAAAAAGTAATAAGATCTCAATAAACTGCAGTCACTCCATCCATAACACGGATAGTTAAGTGTAATAAGATGTGAACTTGGGTTATTGCTCAAAGATTTGTACACCCCAAAACAAAGTTTTAATAAAGAGAACATTGAAAATGATCAAAACAAATCATGCAACAAATTATTTGATTTTTTTTTTATGTGATGTACATTGTGATAAACATTTCATTTCACAAATACCCAATGGACCTTAATTAACCCTTTATGTGTGTTCTGTAAAAGAAAGTGTTCTCTGTAAAGGCTTGTTTTTCTTCATATAAGCATTAAAATATAATGATAGACGGAGAAAGAAAGGAAGAAGAGAGAAGATGCCGAGGGCACATTTCATCCCTGCTGTGATGGGACTAACCAGGCCAACACTAATATTTTATTTGCAGCTTCGCTCTCCGTGCCTGCCAGTGCACATCATGGTTTTAACACACACACACACACACACGCACACACACACACACACACACGTGCTTGCACTCAGGAACATTCCTTCTCCTTCTAAAAAAACACAATCATATCCAAACCCATGATACACACACTTACACACCTTTCACCTGAGTCTGATTTATCGCTGTTTTGAATTTTAGAGCGAGCAAACAGGATTTATGTTTCTTGCCTTGTAAAGACGTGCAGCGTGTTCAGGATTAGATAACCTTATTATCCCAAGTCGTGGCACAGAAGGAGTGCCGTTAGTGCGACATTGTGTGTGCTTTGGCTGTACATGATGGGGTTTGTGGATTCCTGTTCAATGGCAACAACAGTTGCTTTGGTGGGTCAGGACCAGCATGAACATGAGCCACGATTTCAGACCTCATCTGATTTTTGCTTTCATGTGAGGATCAGTTTGAGATCGTAAACTGCGAGTGAGTCATTGAGTCAGCAAGTGAACAAATGCATGTGTGTGTGTGTGTGTGTGTGTGTTAAACTGCAGGATCTGATTTATATTCCACTTCTACAGATCTGCCAGAGAGAAGCAGTGCATGTGTGTATGTGTGTGTGTGCGTGCAAACAAGGACAGGATAGTGTGAACATGACAAGACAAATATGTGTGGGGAAGCCATGGCCTAGAGGTTAGAGAAGACGCTTTGGGACCAAAAGGTTGCTGGTTCACATCTCTGGACCAGTAGGACTGGATGAAGTGGTCTTGAGGAAGGCACCTAACCCACGATTGCTCCCTGGGTGGGGTGTGTCAGAGTCTGTTGTATGTCGCTCTGGATAAGAGTGTCTCTTAAATGCCTGTAATGTACTGTGTATGTCCTGGTCCCCACAAAGACAGCAATATCTCACACTTGACCTTGTAGGAACATTTGGCTGGTCCCCATGAGGTAAATTGCATTTTCAGTGGAAGGTCCTCACAATGATTGTTGGAAAATGTGTGTGGTGGACATGTTTCTATATCTTGGTCCCTACAAAGATATGACTATCACACACTTTTGACCTTGTGGGGACATTTGACTAGTCCCCATGAGGTAAACTGAATTTTGAATGGAAGGTTCTCACAACAATTGTTCTAAAGTGTGTGTGTGTGTGTGTGTGTGTGATGGACATGTTTCTATATCTTGGTCCTGAAAAGATATGAATATCACACATTTTTGACCTTGTGGGGACAATTGGCTGGTCCCCATGAGGTAAATTGCATTTTCAGTGGAAGGTACTCACAGCGATTGTTCGAAAATGTCTCTGTTTGTGTGTGTGTGTGTGTGTGTGTGGGGGGGGGGGGGGGGGGTCAAGTCAAGTTTATTTGTATAGCGCTTTTAACAATAAACATTGCCGCAAAGCAGGTTTACAGAATTTGAATGACTTAAAACATGAGCTAATTTTATCCCTAATCTATCCCCAATGATGAAGCCTGTGGCGACGATGGCAAGGAAAAACTCCCTCAGACGACATGAGGAAGAAACCTCGAGAGGAACCAGACTCAAAAGGGAATCCATCCTCATTTGGGCAACAACAGACAGGATGACTAGAACATTAACAGTTTTAACATGAAGTCAGTTTCGTTGATGTTATAAACTCTTCATTGATGGAAACTTGAGTGCAAAACTGTTCATGACAACTGCAGTCCTAAAGTTAGCAAGTCAACTGTAGTCCTCAGCCATAAAAGCATTACTGTAAGAGTCCAGAGCGTCCTCCAGGTGTAACCCTCAACTGTCCTCATGGGGCCGTCCTCCACAGGAGCGATGCAATAAGACTCCAACCAGACACAGGGCACCAGGATGGATCAAGCAGGTCCGAGGGGCAGAAGAGGTTCAGCATCTCGCAGAGACGAGAGCCTTGACATCAGGCATAATACACAACAATGGCATGTTAATATGGTTAAAAAATATCATGACCTGCTCTGGCTGGATGCTTGATTGGGTGATGGGAGCACACTCCTCAGTAATGATGGGATGCAGATGGGACCCTTAGGGCTGGCCAAGACAATTCAGTGACATTTCACCGGGTCTGGGACATGCGATAGAAAGTCTGACGGACGATTCCCTGCAGGCTACGATAGCCAGTCGAGGTCTCCACCCTCTCCACCAAAAGATTTCCTGTTGACTCCATGTAACTCAGAGGGACAGATTTGGGGGGAGGGGGAGAGAGAGAGGGAATGTTTAGAGCCATGTGTATATTATCTTTAAGATATTAAGTGTAACCCTAATAAATGTTGTCTAATCTAATCTAATCTAAGGGAAAGAAAGCACAGGTTGTTAGGTGTGTGTGTGTGTGTGTGTGTGTGTGTGTGTGTGTGTGTGTGTGTGATGGACATGTTTCTATATCTTGGTCCCTATAAAGATATGAATATCACACACTTTTGACTTTGTGGGGACATTCTGTGGCTGACTTTTATTTAAGATCAAATCAAAAGAGCCAAAACTTTTTGTTATTAAGGTTAAGATTAGGTGCGGGTACAGGAACACTATAACAAATCAGTAGCAGTGTTTCCATTAACCTGATTAATGCGCAATTTTAAATTGCAAACTCCAAAAACGAGGAATGAAAACACATGAACTTCAAAAATAAACCTCTCACATATCGCAAAAATGTTTTTCCCTCGCATGAGTTGGTTTTTCAGACGATTCGTTAAAACGAAATTTTGCAAAATTGAAATGGATGCATATTTTTCGCATTTACCCCAACTACTCCCCAGGCTGCTCTGGGTATGTTGTATATCGCTTTGGATAAGAGCATCTGCTAAATGTCATTAATGTAATGTAACATAACACCAAAGATGGTGGGTGTACGCACATATCCCGCCCCTTTCCCTAAAAAGCCAATCGTCTGCCGAACTGGGAAACATATTAACCCAATCTTGTTGTTGCACTGATGCAAGCGTGCAGTTGCACATGCATCATAGACATATAGTGACCTTGTAGCAACCTCATGTAGTAGAAGTATAACCTGTGGGGGTGAAAAAGCTTTTTAAATCTCATTTTGGGGCAAAGTCACCAAGCAATTTTTATCAGATTTGACTGGTGATTGTATACATGTACTGTAGGTTTTATGTCCTAGTAGACATTGAAAGGTGCTTGGTCTTGTTAGCCTGAAATAACTACCCTGGTGCTTTACCAAGATGGCTGCCAAGTGGTAAGACTTGCCTATGATGGCCATTCTCAGAAAATGTGACGAGTAACAGTAAAGACAAAAAGCATATTTCATGAATTCACAAAGCAAGAGATATCATTATTATGAAAAATAATGCCCAGTTGTTGTCTTTACTGTTACCCATAATGTCTTTACCATTACACTAAAGAGTAATGGTAAAGACAATAATGGGTAACGGTAAAGACATCTCATGACATTTTTGGATTACTGAGTACAGAAACAAAGATCAACAAATTATGCATTTATTATCCCATCCTAACTTGATACTTGGCTAATTAAATTTTTAAACATGCAGCATCATTATCTTTATCATTTGGGGATAACGGCAAAGACAGTTAATTTCCCTGACATCTTGAAATTTCATATTTACCTGGTCAGTATCCTGAATTCCAACATTCATGCACCAGTGATTTTTTCAAAATGGCTGCTCAACATCCTGGTCCTTCCTCATGTACCTGCATTGTCCTCTATTGTCAAAGCCCTGAGTTACAGCATGATTTTACCCTGTGGGTAACGGTAAAGACATCAAGAAAGTACATATTCTTGCACATATATTTTAGGCTATACACCAAAAACCATTGAAGCAAAGATCGTGATATTTTCCACAATAAAAAGTGAAGGTATAGAGGTAATATTTCAGAAAGAAAAGTGAAAATAAAATTAAAATCAAAGGAATTATTTTCATTCAAATTTCACTAATCGTCATTTACGTAGACACATGGTGGAAATGACATTTTGGTATATTTAGGTTAAATAAAATTTTTGCAGATGCAGACAAGTTGTCGCAATAATTTTTTTTTTTACTGCTCTATTAAATTATTTCTTAAAATAAATGCATAATAGAGCACCAGGATTAATGGTTTTGGAGAAGAAAAAAAAACTTCATGTTTAAAATTGAATTTGTCACATTTTCTGAGAATGGCCCATAAGGACTTTGACTGTCCAGCATTCTGGAACTTCGAGTCCAACAAATCCACCAATGGATCCATCCACTACTTCCACAATTGATTTCTCACGAATATGATGTTGAACGTCATTGGAAAATGGCGACTGAGGGTTACAGAAGCTCTTTATTTTCGGAACTAACACCAAAAACTGGTAGTTATCCCTTATGTTTGAGATTTTTTATATTTTCATCCTGATTAAACACCATTGTAAGTGCGCTAGCAGAGCTCGCTTCTTACCGCAACATATTCACCAACAAATTCACACCAGAATCGCGAAACACATCACAAAAATGTTTCAAGGTGAAGTTTTCTTTAAAAGTTACCGTCAAGAAAAAAAATTCACCCTTATTTCTGAACATGTCTTTATCTATCTGTCTTTTCTTGTGACTTCATTGGCTTGAAGTCTAAGAAAATCAGCTTATTTATCAAAACCTTCTGAGAAAAAAATATCTTGTAAAGACCAGAACGGAATATATTAAGTGTATGAGACGTGGTTGTCCCAGTGCTCAGTGTACATGTCCTGCAATCGGTGTGTGTTTGTCAATGTGTGTGGGTGGGACGTTGATGTGAGTAATGCTCTGATAGTTTTGGCACTGTGGACAGATACCGAGCCCCCTGCTGCGAGTTCCCACTCCCACAGCTATTGGACAGGGCTGCTGCTAAGAAAACAAGATCTGCTGTTTGCAAACACTTTCCCTTTAAATGTATGTCTTTTTCCCCAAAACAGAACATGTTGATGCAAACTAGTAGCACTGGAGGGAAGGATGAGTCACTTGAAGCACGAGAAGCAAATCCAATTTTGATTGGAAAACAAATTATGTCAGTTTTGGTTCGGCTCTAGATCAGATCGTAGTCACGAGAGGGTAGTCAGATTGATAGCTGTTGTTATATTCCGTATGCATGCAGAAAGAAACTGAGAGAGAGAGAGAGAGAGAGAGAGAGAGAGAGAGAGCACTTGATCAATATTGCTTACATGACTTTATTTTCAAAAATGATTATCATTTATAAACAATGTTAGGTCGATCAAAAAGTTCTGAGATAGTTCTTGTGCACAGAATGGTTGTGTGCATGCACCAGGAGTGAGTAGTAACTCTTGTGAGTCGGTATACCACATGACCTTGTGTTGTCAACATCAGGACCTGTGTTACATGTGGTTTTGTGACAGCATGTATATGCACATATCAAGAAGCAGCTTTGGGATCAAAAGGTCACCGGTTCGATTCCCTGGACCAGCAGGAAGTGCCTTTGAGCAAGGAACCTAACCCCCTACTGCTCCCCAGGCTGCTCTGGGTATGTTGTACATCGCTCTGGATAACAGCATCTGCTAAATGCCATTAATGTAAATCTAATATCCCATATCCGTTAAGCCATTTGCTCTACACTCACCGGCCACTTTAATAGGAACTTGTTTTTGATTCTAAGCTTCCTGTTCTTGGCTGCAGGAGTGGAACCCAATGTGTTCTTCTGTTTACTGTTGCATGCTGAGATGCTTTTCTGCTCACCATGGTTGTAAAGAGTGATTATATGAGTTATTATATCCTTCCTGGCAAAAATGCTCAAACCAATCTGGGGTGGGTTTCCCAAAAGCCCCTTAATGCTAAGAGCATCTTAACTAAGAGAGAGAGCATTCATTGTGATGCTCGCTCAACCATTTAACGATGATCTTTGTGCTACGATGCTTTTGGGAAACTCACCCCTGTCCATTTTCCTCTGACCTCTCTTTTCAACAAGGCATTTGTTTCCGCCCACAGAACTGTTGCTCACTCAACTCAGTGTTTTTTGTATTTCGCACCATTCTGTGTAAACTCTAGAGACTGCTGTGTGTGAAAACCCCAGGAGATCAGCAGTTTCTGAAATAGTCAAATAAACCAGTCCATCCGGCTCAAACCAACACCCATGCCACAGTGAAAGAAAGTCACACTTTGAAAGCAGAGTTTTTCCCATTCTGGTGTTTGAACATTGTGAACATTAACTGAAGCTCTTGATTTGTATCTGCATGATTTGATGCATTGTGCTGCTGTCAAGAGATTGGCTGATTAGAGAACTGCATATCAAGGGTCTGGGGAAAATAGTATTTCATTCTTGTCTATGTCCTGTACATGTGGCAGAATTGACAATAAACTTGACTTGACTTGACTTGAATATGCATTTGTGATTTTACTCTGGACCTCAAACCCTCAAAAATATCCAAGAATTGAGCACATTGTCCATCAGGATCATCGGATTCCCCTGACTTACTTCTGCTCTCCTTGAAGTACGAATGCCACTCAAAACACCTCGCCCAGCTCATTGCTTCATTCCAGTAGATGTGTACAAGACACACTCAAGACTCCTTCCATAAATGTTACCTTAACATCTCTTCACAGAAGGTGCCACCAAATCAAAGATTAAACATTTTTCTTTGCTACACAAAAAGATTTAGGTTTATTATTTCATAAAGCTCTCATCATTAACGCTTATGCCAACTGTCATATTAGTTATGTGATGTTATGGTCAGGTTCTTGCTCAAACTGATAATTGCATCATCAGTTTTTCTTTGGCTAATCAGACACAAGGTACGCCATCATGCTTGCCAGAGCAGTTGAGGGTTAGGTGCCTTGCTGAAGGGCACTTGAGCTAGTCCTGCTGGTTTAGGGAATCAAACTGGTGACCTTTTGATCCCAAAGCTGTTTCCCTGACAATTTGGCCATGGCTTCCCCCATTGTAGGGCAGCAATGAAGTTCTTCCACTCTTGTCTGCTCTGGGTCAGCCTCTAGATGGTACCCCATGTGTGTTGTTGAGTCTTCAACTCTCTCTCGACTGTTCTTCACCAGGTGTGCTTCGGTTTGAACTTTGGTCCTCCTGCCAGTGGCTTCCTCACAGTTTTCACCACTGTCAACCATGCAAGACACTTGCGATGACTCCGAAAGCCCATCAGTGTCAGTAAATCCTTCATTTGCTGCTTCCGTAACAGAGATTTATTACAGGATGGGGTTGTTAGCCACATGCCCAACCCCCAACCTGGAGGGCCAGGGATCATCTAAGCCTGGTCTCTACCCTTTGACCTGTCTACGGCATCGCTCTCTGGGTCATCAAGACATGCAAGCCTCCATACCACACCAAGGTGCTGATCCTTAGGAGATTCATGTAGTTCGAAGAGTGGTTACTATAGAAACAGTAATGTATTTGAATGAATGAGAGCACTAATATAAACCTGTCAATTGTGTCACAGCCGTCAGTACAGAACTGTCTGAGCTGTGCCGGGAGAGAAAATTAATCAACACCGTTAAATCTGAGAATTTAACCCAGCAATGCTGTCTTCTTCTTCTTCTGGCTGTCCCTCCATCTCCTCATTCTGTCCTCTGTATCTTCTTCTGTCCCACCAACCGTCCTCATGTCCTCCTTCACCACATCCATAAATCTCATCTTTGCTCTTCCTTTTTTCTTTCTACCTGACAACTCCATCTCCAGCATTCCATTCTTTTCCCAATATACCCTGGATCTCTCCTCTGTACGTGTCCAAACCATCTCAATCTCGCCTCTGTCACTTTGTCTCCAAGCCGTCCTACATGTCCTGTCCCTCTAATATACATGCTCATTTCTAATCCTGTCCAACTTTGTCACTCCCAATGAGAATCTCAGCATCTTCAACTCTGCTCCCTCCAGTTCAGTTCAGCCTCGTGTCTTTTTGTCAGTTCCACTGTCTCCAAATGCTGTGGTATAAATCAGCAAATTAATTTCTGGCTGAATCCTATCACAAATATCCATCATCATCTCGGAGGCTCTGAAACGTAGGGAGTAGTTCAGTAATGAGAAGTTTTCAGTTGCAGAAACAGTGACTTTTTTAACACTGTGGTCACGCACACACACAAACACACACACACACACACACAGTCAGCAGATATGTGACCTAGTCAACATCAACAATGACAAAAGTGTCTAACAAAGAATCGCTACATAAGCAAAGGAATACACAAGAAAGACGCTGAAGACAAAACCAACCCGAGAGATTCGAAATTCAAATAAAATATATATTTTTAAAAACCTACAAAATGTCTTCCATGACTATTCAGAGTGTATCTGGGGTGTGTGTGTGTGTGTGTGTGTGTTTATATACTACTGAGGACCAAATGTCCCCACAAGGATAGTAAAATCTGACAATTTCAACCTTGTAGGGACCATCCAAATGTGGATGGTCCCACATTTGGACGTTCCCCACATGTGGATGGTCCCACATTTGGACGGTCCCCACATGTGGATGGTCCCACATTTGGACGGTCCCCACATGTGGATGGTCCCACATTTGGATGGTCCCCACATGTGGATGGTCCCACATTTGGACGGTCCCCACATGTGGATGGTCCCACATTTGGACGGTCCCCACATGTGGATGGTCCCACATTTGGACGTTCCCCACATGTGGATGGTCCCACATTTGGACGTTCCCCACATGTGGATGGTTCCACATTTGGATGGTCCCACATTTGGACGTTCCCCACATGTGGATGGTCCCCACAAGGAAATTGCTGTTGTTGTGTTTTGTTTTGTTTTTTTAAAGCCAAAAAGTTTCCTTTTCATTACTGAGGTTAAGGTTAGGATTAGGTTTAGGTGCAGGCATAGCATTAATTAACTGCAGTAATAATTATATCAATGGAAGGTCTTCACAAGGATAGTGAGTCAAACGTGTGTGTGTGTGTGTGTGTGTGTGTGTGTGTGTGTGTGTGTACAGTTTAAACAAGATTCCTTTCAATCAAATCTTGTTAAGAATGTTTATGACACTACCTCCTCATTTCTGTGTATCAAATGATCTCTATCTCTTTCACACACACACACACATACATATTTTTCTGCTTTACTTTCCCTTAATAGAAAGAGAAACCAACGAGCTCACTGTATAGTCCTCTATATAGTTATTCCCTATATAGGGAGTAGGGAGTAGTGAATGAGTGAGTGATTTCTCTTGTTCTTCTTGCGTATCTCTTATCTCCTTTCTTCCTGTATATTTTCTTTTGAGCAAACCTGTTCCCTTTCTCCTTCTCTTGCCTCACTGCACCGAATAGTTTCTCTTCTCTCATCTCATCTTATTTCCTCTTGTCTTTTTGTTTCTCACCATTTTTGTCCCCTCTTCACTTTTCTTGTCTCATGTCTTCTCAGCTGTGCTCCTCGCTCCACTTTTCCTCGTTTCTCTCAAAACGTGTCCTTTTGTCTCATCCTTTTGTGTCTTGTCACCAGTCCTTTCCTCTCTTTGTCTCATCTCATCTCGTCCTTTCTTGCCTTCTTTTGTCTCCTCTATTCTCTTCATCCTCTTCTGTCTTCTCACCTAAGGTCCTTTTCCTGTTGTCTTCTCTTGACTAATTTTTTAATATTATCTATGAACTGCCGATATCTATCTTTAATATTATCTAAGTCTTCTTCAAGCTGAAGAAGGAGTCCTATCGGGCCATGTTGACCTCCCGGACTCCTGAGGCAGCTGACAGGTATCGGCAGGCCAGGCGTGCCACAGCTCGGGCAGTTGCGGAGGCAAAAACTCGGAACTGGGAGGAGTTCGGGGAGGCCATGGAGAAGGACTATCGGTCGGCCTCGAAGAAATTCTGGCAAACCGTCCGACGCCTCAGGAGGGGGAAGCAGTACTCTGCCAACACTGTTTACAGTGCGGGTGGGGAGCTGTTGACCTCAACTGGGGACATTGTCTGGCGGTGGAAGGAATACTTTGAGGATCTCCTCAATCCCACTGTCATGTCTTCCATTGAGGAGGCGGAGGCTGATGACTCAGAGGTGGACTTGTCCATTACCCAAGCCGAAGTCACTGAGGTGGTTTGCAAGCTCCTCGGTGGCAAGGCACCGGGGGTGGATGAGATCCGCCCTGAGTATCTCAAGTCTCTGGAATTTGTGGGGCTGTCTTGGCTGACACGCCTCTGCAACATCGTGTGGCAGTCAGGGACAGTGCCTCTGGAGTGGCAGACTGGGGTGGTGGTCCCTCTTTTTAAGAAAGGGGACCGGAGAGTGTGCTCCAATTATAGGGGAATCACACTTCTCAGCCTCCCAGGGAAGGTTTACTCCAGGGTACTGGAGAGAAGAATTCGGCCAATAGTCGAACCTCGGATCCAGGAGGAACAATGCGGTTTTCGTCCTGGTCGCGGAACACTGGACCAGCTCTATACCCTTCATAGGGTGCTCGAGGGTTCATGGGAGTTTGCCCAAACAGTCCACATGTGTTTTGTGGATCTGGAGAAGGCATTCGACCGTGTCCCTCGTGGTATTCTGTGGGGGGTGCTTCGGGTGTATGGGTTTCGGGGCTCTTTGCTAAGGGCTGTCCGGTCCCTGTACGAACGGAGCAGGAGTCTGGTTCGCATTGCCAGCAGTAGGTCAGACATGTTCCCAGTGCATGTTGGACTCTGGCAGGGCTGCCCTTTGTCACCGGTTCTGTTCATAATTTTTATGGACAGAATTTCTAGGCGCAGCCAGGGGCCGGAAGGAATCCTGTTTGGGAACCACAGGATTTCATCTCTGCTTTTTGCGGATGATGTTGTCCTGTTGGCTTCTTCAAACCAGGACCTTCAGCATGCACTGGGGTGGTTTGCAGCCGAGTGTGAAGCGGCTGGGATGAGAATCAGCACCTCCATGTCCGAGGCCATGGTTCTCGACCAGAAAAGGGTGGCTTGCCCTCTCCAGGTTGGTAGAGAAGTCCTGCCTCAAGTGGAGGAGTTTAAGTATCTTGGGATCTTGTTCATGAGTGAGGGAAGGATAGAGCGTGAGGTCGACAGGCGGATTGGTGCAGCCTCCGCAGTGATGCGGTTGCTTTACCAGTCCATTGTGGTGAAGAAGGAGCTGAGCCAAAAGGCAAAGCTCTCGATTTACCAGTCGATCTATGTTCCGACTCTCACCTATGGTCATGAGCTTTGGGTAATGACCGAAAGAACAAGATCGCGGATGTAAGCGGCCAAAATGAGTTTCCTTCGCAGGGTGGCTGGGCGCTCCCTTAGAGATAGGGTGAGAAGAACAGTCACTCAGGAGGAGCTCGGAGTAGAGTCGCTGCTCCTCCACATCGAGAGGAATCAGCTGAGGTGGCTCGGGCATCTCTTTCGGATGCCTCCTGGACGCCTCCCTGGGGAGGTGTTCCAGGCATGTCCCCCTAGGAGGAGGCCCCAGGGAACACCCAGGACATGCTGGAGGGACTATGTCTCTTGGCTGGCCTGGGAACGCCTCGGTGTTCTTCCCGAGGAGCTGGCCGAGGTGTCTGGGGAAAGGGAAGTTTGGGCTTCCATGCTCAAACTGCTGCCTCCGCGACCCGGCCCTGGATAAGCAGAAGAAGATGAGACGAGATGAGATGAACTGCCTGCAGGCATATACCTGGTTCACACCACGGTGCTGTCAGAACTGGAGTTGGGCTTAATGCCAACAGCAGTCTCATGCCTAAATGTGAATGAAACAAAACAATTCCACCTTCAGAGTTCTCAAGAAAAATGCATCACAAATATTAAGCAGGTTTACCGGCAGACTGTTTAGCATGTGTCACACTTCTTTTTCATTCATTCACTGTGCCCTTCAGGGATTTCAGTAACACCTGAGTGTGGGTGGTGTGACTAAATCTTAAAGCATGGCAGGTGTGATTACACAGTGATTTGTAATTCATGTTCCTGGATATCATCCATGTAGCACTTTCTATGATAACCATGTTTCTGACTTGTCATCCCTTAACAACAGTCTGTAAACATGTGGCCCATTCTGTAATTGCAGGTACATTTCAAGTATTGGGGGGGAGGGACAAAAATTTCATCATGGTAATTCTGTTATCGTTAAACTGGGCAATCCATTAACAGAATCGATGATAACAGAGTTGACATTTCTCACCATTTTGTGTCTTCACTCCACATGCTAACCTCAAACTAGCTACCACACGGCGTGCATAAAAACAGAATTTTATGAATTTTAATCATATTGTTGTTGTTGTTGTTGTTTAAATGAGAGAGAGATTCACTCCGATATCCCAATAACAGATTTGACGAATAATTAATCTCCTGTTGGTGTAAAATTCTCAACAATTTTTTTCTCAAATTAATGAGAGAAGAAACAGAACAGACCTCACTGCCTTTCTGAAGTTTCCCGCCAGGGGAAGTGACATTACTTGGTGCAGGTGTCATGCATATTATTAAAAGTCTTTGTGGATTTTATGCAGTTTTATAATAGAGTTAACAGAGTTGACAAGAACATTGCGACAGATTTTATTTTATATATATATATATATATATATATATATATATATATATATATATAATTAATTTTTTTGTTGTTACTGAAATTTCACATAATACAGAAAATAGACTTTATGTGCGGGGCGGCACGGTGGTGTAGTGGTTAGCGCTGTCGCCTCACAGCAAGAAGGTCCGGGTTCGAGCCCCGGGGCCGGCGAGGGCCTTTCTGTGTGGAGTTTGCATGTTCTCCCCGTGTCCGCGTGGGTTTCCTCCGGGTGCTCCGGTTTCCCCCACAGTCCAAAGACATGCAGGTTAGGTTAACTGGTGACTCTAAATTGAGCGTAGGTGTGAATGTGAGTGTGAATGGTTGTCTCTGTCTATGTGTTAGCCCTGTGATGACCTGGCGACTTGTCCAGGGTGTACCCCACCTTTCACCAGTAGTCAGCTGGGATAGGCTCCAGCTTGCCTGCGACCCTGTAGAACAGGATAAAGCGGCTACAGATAATGAGATGAGATGAGACTTTCTGTGCATTTGATTTTAGAACAGTTCATAGAATAAGGCCCAAAAAGACAGGTTGTTAGACTGAACCACTTCCTGTTTATTTGAATTGAATGGATGAATCAGGAGTCGAAGACAGCTAATAATGTGGGGGGAGGGGGAGGAGTCATTTAGTTAATGTTTTATGGATAAATTGGGTTGAAAATGTATATCAAGCATCGCTATTGGTGAAAGTTTGTCATAATTTGCATTATCCATCCATTATCTGTAGCCGCTTATCCTGTTCTACAGGGTCGCAGGCAAGCTGGAGCCTATCCCAGCTGACTACGGGCAAAAAGCGGGGTACACCCTGGACAAGTCACCAGGTCATCACAGGGCTGACACATAGACACAGACAACCATTCACACTCACATTCACACCTACGGTCAATTTAGAGTCACCAGTTAACCTAACCTGCATGTGTTTGGACTGTGGGGAAACCGGAGCACCCGGAGGAAACCTATGCGGACACGGGGAGAACATGCAAACTCCACATAGAAAGGCCCTCACCGGCTGCTGGGCTCGAACCCAAGACCTTTTTGCTGTGAGGTGACGGTGCTAATCACTACACCACCGTGCCGCCCCCCACTTATAACAATGCTTCAGATTCATTCCAGAGTACAATTATTCCTTCCTTTCCTTCTCCAACATCTTCTCTTCCCATCATATCATTCTGGTACAAGTTCATCTTGGTTTCCTCTGTCTGAAGAATCTTGCTCCAGAACTGAACAGACTTTCTTGCAAAGTCGAATCTGGCCTTTCTGCTCTTGAGTGTTACCACTGGTTTGCTTCTTAGATTTACATTCATAAAGGCATCTTTTTGTTGTAGACTTTGGCAATGATAGGCTCACCTCCTCGAGTGTGCTCTTAATTTGGCTTGATGTTGTGAAGGGTTTGTTTTTTGGTTTTTTGGGGTTTTTTTCACCAAGGAAAGAATTCTACAATCACCCATGTTCATTGTCTTCCATGGTCTTCCCAACCTTTTGGTGTTGCTGAGCTCACCAGTGCGTTCCTTTGTCTTTTAAGACTGTAATAATGGCCCCTCCTTTACTTGCATTGACACCTCTTTGGATTGCATAGCTGCCAAATGCAAATTCAGCACTTGGAATCATCTCCAGACCTTTTATCTCCTTAATTTGTCATGAACTAACAAGAAAACAGCTTTTGAGCCTATGAAAATAGAGAGACTATGGAGGGAAAAAACAGCTATTATTCCTAAACCGTTAATGCAGTATTTTTGGTTAAACCCCTTGAATTAAAGCTGAAAGTCTACACTTTGATCACATCCTGATGGCTTTATTTCAAATCCTTCAAAATGTGGTGGTGGTGGTGGTGGTGGTACAGAGGTAAAAATATGAAAATTGTATCACTGTGCAAATACTTATGGACCTGACTGCGTATATATAATGAGTGAAGAAGAATAACACACTCCAGATTGTGCTGGTATCCAAAAATATTCCGTTATTTATTATTTACGGATAATAGCATGGCCTGGAGTAGACTGATCTGCTGATACCTCAGCAATTTGCCAACGATTTCAGTGTTTCATTTGTTAATGCACAACACAGCCCACATTTTAATGGTTTAAAGTTAGAGTTAGTGAAGTGGAATGATGGTGAGACAAGTTAGTTCATGTTATCACTTATATTATAACAACAGCCATTCCCTCATGTACTCACAGTCACGTACTCACATCTCCTTATCTCTCTCTCTCTCTCTCTCTCTCTCTCTGAAAAAAATGCAGTTTGTTAGCTTCCCAAGAAACCAAAAACAATAAACTCTTTTGTCCTGAAGATGAAGCAAAGCACAATAACTGCGACAAAGCACTTACAGCCAAGAAACATGAAATAAATACAGTAAATACATATTTCACCACAACAACAATTATACATTTTTTAATCTGTAATTATTAGTCTTAAATTATATGGAGCATTTGCTGTACATGTCCTTGTAAATGATCTGTTGCTATAGAAACAACAACGTATTAGAACGAGCACGTTAATATAAACCAGTCGGAACTACAGTCTGAGCTGCACTGTTATACACAGAGGATATTACACGGTCAAGCAAAAATATGAAGTTTATCTTCGAGTGGTGAATATATATATATATATATATATATATATATATATATATATATATAAAACAAGTGAAATATTATCAACATGAGAAGATAAACTTCATATCTTTGCACCACCATGTAATGATCTTTATATTATATGGACACATCCACACAAAAAATACGCAAGTTAATCAAAAGTATTTTAATTTTGAACCGGTTCGCCATTTTGACAACGCATGCCTAGTCAGCAGGAAAACAATAGGAGTGACGTCATCTGACTGAAATATCAGGAATTTTGATACATCCAGGACACTTTTTCGATGGAATAAAAATGTGTTCTACTCCCTTCTAGCAGGTTTCATTCATTTGGTTTGATAGCGTGCAATATTGTTAGCATATCGCTTATCCTACGTGTATTACATCACTCTACCCAATGGAGAATGAGCGTTGAATATGGTTTACGATACTGCATGGTTGTCAAGACAACATGACGTCACATGTCAGAGATGTGCTAGCGAGTGAGGAACTGTGACAATTTGTAAACAAACATGGTCGCCAGGTTTGCTTCATTAAATACAGAAGATTTTGAGAGAATTTTGAAAGAGAAAGATGCGTTGAACACCCGAAAGGAATGTGTATGTATAATCTGGGTGCGATTTGCTGGGGGGGATGGTGGGGATCATCCCCCCCTCTGGTTTTTATCTCTGCTGAAAAAAAATCCTCGGGGACAACCCCGTCAATAAAACAAACAAACCAAAAAAAAAGTTGACATGACAGGCATGTTGTGACACAGTTTTCTATGGTCTACATTGCACTCACTTTCAAAATGACCCGAAGTGGCAGCTTTGATGTTCACGAACGTCCCCAGCAAATAGATACATTGTAGATAATAACAATATCCAGAGTGTGAACGTGGATTTAGCGCCATGAATCACATCCTTACTGATGAGCGCAACAGAATGAATGTATCCACACTGACAGCCTTCTTTTCCTCGCTGTCAATGGGCCAGACGTGCGTTCCTTCCCTGCTGAGAAATTCGCAGAAATGTGGATTAAAGAAGGGCGAAACGCGGCGGATAGCGCATCGACGGGAAAGCAGAAAAGGCCACATGAACTGCGCCATCAGAGCAAACTGTTCATTTAGTATTCATGTATTTTAGTGATTTTCGAGTCACTGTCCATTTAATCCGGAGGGAGAGAAACATCACAGCAACGCGACAAGCAATGCGAACTTTGTTGTGTGTTAGTGTTCGTGTATTTAGTCAGAGAGATAGGAAGATGTGTTAATTTTCATTTCGTGTTATTCATTTGATATCATCAGATGTTACTGAGCTGTTAGCCTATTGTTACCTTAATTTTGTGACGTTTCATGATTAAAAAAAAAAAACATCCCCCCCTTCTGGTTTTTTGACAAATCGCACCCTGTGTATAATAATAATAATAATAATAATCAGGGTTTTTTCTAGAAAAATTTAGCATGAGGGCACTCATCATGGGGGGGGGGGGGGGGGGGGCCGGTTGTCCCCCCCGTGCAAAACCTTTGAAAAATGCTCCAATGGGACATTTTGAGGCTATCTGAGAGGGAAATTGTAACAAATTGTCTGTCAACATTGAAAAAGAAAGAAGTAAGGCCAAATTAAAAAAAAAAAATAGTGTGTTTCCGGTAACCCGACCGATCGAGAATTTCCGCGTCGAAATTGCCGACTGTAAAGTCTTTATTACAAATTTCCCTCAATATTTTAGTGTAAGCGGCGTTGGTTTGTCATAATTTTTTGTTTCAACGCATTCAAGTTGTGAAAGAAACGATAAAAAGTAAAATGTTTCGCCACTTCTATCAGCCCTCCTCCATAAACTGAGCCGAGCCGCCATTTTGAATCCTCATTCAAGGCTGTAATGCAAATTGCTTCCTTTTCAGTATACAAGTGCACTTCCATGGCAGGGAAAAACACTACATTTTGCCGCCTATGTAGTCCCCTATTTATACAAATAGGAGTCATTCAGGATTCGGCCATGTTTTTGCTCGACCCAAGTTCTACAGTAGGCTAGGCCGTCTGCTTTTAATGGAAGTAGCCTAGGACGTTATTTTCACATTATTACATGAAAATATCATGAAATATCGCTTCCGTAGATCATAACTCGAACTCTCGCGATATTTTTTTTATTCGTTTAAAGATTTAAAACACTTATTTTATTATGATGTGTGGTATAAAGGATTCTGTGCCAAAATACTATTTTGTAAGATGTTTACTTGTGTTAATTTTTTCGAACAAAATAAAAAAAAATTTAAGAAAAAAAAAAACTTTCCTACCTACCGACCTTATTTTAGTATTTCATGTTACCTGAAACACACTTTTTTTTTTTTTTTTTGCCTAATCTTCTTCTGCCCCGGACAGTCTTTGGCTTTCTTCCGCTTCGTGCCGCAGGATGACATCTTTAAATGCCCAAGTGTCAACAAAAACAACTCGCGAACTACTTCTGTCAAAAGCTCCCGCGCCAGTGGGTGAAAGGTCATTCAGTCTCGAGAAATCTCGCTCTACAAGTCAGCTGACCTTGTATGTAACCCATGTCAAATCTCGCGAGAGCAGCCGCGACAAGTAAACACCTAAACAACATGGCGCCTCAGTCTGGAAAACGCCAATTCAGATTGTTTTTGCACCGTCTGGCGGTGTATCTACTATGATTGGAATATTTTTGGAGCAATTATAACGTATTTGATGATCAGACACATTGTCACGTAGTGTTGCTGGGATGTTTTCACGGAGTCGGTAAGGGGGCGCACGCCGAGAGTAAGAGGGCGCAGCGCCCCTGTTCCCCCGTTTAGACGAAAGCCTGATAATAATATTGGCTGGCTTTTTTTCATGGTCTATCAGATATATTCCATTCAGCTACTCGTCTTTGACTTGTTCAGTATCATGCTTGCTGAATGGAATATATCTGATAGACCACGAAAAAAAGGCAGCCATCTCATCTCATCATCTGTAGCCGCTTTATCCTGTTCTACAGGGTCACAGGCAAGCTGGAGCCTATCCCAGCTGACTACGGGCGAAAGGCGGGGTACACCCTGGACAAGTCGCCAGGTCATCACAGGGCTGACACATAGACACAGACAACCATTCACACTCACATTCACACCTACGCTCAATTTAGAGTCACCAGTTAACCTAACCTGCATGTCTTTGGACTGTGGGGGAAACCGGAGCACCCGGAGGAAACCCACGCGGACACGGGGAGAACATGCAAACTCCGCACAGAAAGACCCTCACCGGCCGCTGGGCTTGAACCCAGGACCTTCTTGCTGTGAGGCGACAGTGCTAACCACTACACCACCGTGCCACCCCCCACTTATTACAATGCTTCAAATTCATTCCAGAGTACAATTATCCCTATTCAAGCCAACGTGTGATTTTCATTTTATTATATCGACACATTCACAAACAAACAGTCCCCTAATTTATCAAAACAATTCACTCATCAGTTTCCTCATGAGTCACATATAGAGATTTATGTCATGGTTTTGGTTCTCCATGTCCCGGATGGAGCTCATATGAAAAATACCAGTGGTGTATTTCCCAGTAAAACACTCGTGTCTATGTAATATAAAATAATGCACAACTTCTGACCAATCAAATTCAAGAATTCAGCACTTTGCTTATTTTTATGTATCAAACTGAAAGACAGTGATGATGCTACATGACACAATTAGTACCTTCTCTTGCAACTCAATTTGTAGAAAATTGATATTTATGAAATAAAATCTAAGTTTTATTGTTTTATTTTTATCTAAACTACGTATAGCTCATATCAGTGGTGTAGTCTACGTGATACGCAGGTATACGCCGTATGCCCACTGGAAAAGCTCAACGATTTCCGTATACTCACTGAAGAGTTCAGTGATTTGCGTATGCGCATACGCCTACCGAAAAATATATTCGTTATTTGAACTGGCCAAACCAACGTCAACATTGTCAGATGAATGTTCCACAGTTCCATTCCTAGATGCCTGCGTTCACCAAGCGCCTATTCAATTCAAATCCTATGGGCTTCATTTATTAGACGCTGACAGAGCCCGACTCAGCACTCAAGGCGTTGCGAGTTGATCCAAGAGCAGAGAATTGACCCTTCCGGGAGCTCCGCCCCCCATAGCAACTGTTGCTATGTCAGTCAAGCCAGCCGTCTGTAGACCCCTTCGCAGTAAACGTCATTAATACGTAAGAGTAAATTGCGCGCGCAACCTGGACCCAAAAAAGACTCAGCGACGGTAGAGACGAGAAGAAATATTTGGAAGAAATGCCTAGTTGTTGTGTTGTCGGGTGTCAGAATCGTAGCAGTGATGGGGTTAAAATGTACAGAATTCCAGCAGGATCTCACCCATTCCAAAAAAATTGCCGACGTCTATGGCTACAAGCCATCAAACGTGTAGACTGTGATGAAAGCACCATCAAAAATGCGCGGGTTTGCAGCGCCCACTTCATCACAGGTAAGATCAGGCTATTTATTAAATCTTTCTTTTTTATTCTTTCTAGTCTTCGTTTATTGATGTAGCAAAATACTTTGGTAACGTTTGTCTGATTAGCTGGGTCATAGTTACACAATGTAATGAATATTGTTAGCATGTTAACTTCGCTTTGCATGCAATTTTGTTTGTAGGAGAGGTCTCGCTTGACTCAAGCAGTCCGGATTTTGTGCCATCATTATTTGTGTATGCCGAAAATCACAATTTTAAAGCAAGGATGGAAAGGTAAAATTGTGTGCCCTCACTCTAAATGCCAACTTGCGTTGACTGCTCTAACCTAGCTCCCGCCCCGTTCAGTTTCATTTCTGCTCTCTGCCTCTCGCTTTTTACACAGCTCTGATTTCTCTTAGCTGCACTCTTTACACTATCATTGTGGATATGTTGGATGATGTAGGCACGAAGTTTTTCGTGGGTGTACACTGAAGTCTTGTCAATAAGGTACGAGTATATATCTGGCCATTGTATACCAGGGAACTTACTAACATCGTCCGTCCACTCTTTAATTAAATACGGATCCGGTAGGCGATGTCCACTTGTTAGAGTTAACTTATTTATGTAGCATTCTCGATCTTGTAACGACAGTTGTTTTGCATAATCTGACAGCTCATAATGCCGGTCTATGGGCAGCGCCATTGTTTGAGTCCAGGCTGCGCGCGCATCCTAGCAGCGGTGGTTTGTTTACAAACATGCGAAGGGGTCTAGTTGCTAAGCAACAGTGCTTATTCAGTCATGACAGACCACGCGGCATTATCTAGCATTCAATCAAGCTTGCGAAATCATGAAACGAAAACAAACGACACTATTTCAGTGTTTTCAGAAGTATCCTCAGCAATCACTCTGCAACACAACCAAGGAGGCAATGCAGACCTCAAATGCCAGACACCTGGAAAGTCCTGTAGACCTTTTTTGCAGGGCTTGTGGACTAACACACTGAAGGGCATTGCGTATTTGTTAATTAAATTAATTTTTTCTTCTTTGAAGCAAACATTTGTTTTAGCACATCTAGGATGTTTTCTTGTTCATTTAAGCTGATGTGCTGAATAGATAAGAAATAAGAAATGCATTTAATATGTTAAAATATATTATTGTGTGATGTGTTTAATTTACATGTCAATATGTCAAATTTTCTTGATACATGAAAAATAAAAAAAAAAACAATGATGGAAAAGCCCACTTATCTTAAATTGAACAGTGAATCAAAATTGTATAAATTTTGTACATTTAAACCACATTTGTTTTGCATACAGTAGATCTGTACACAAAACCAGTTTCAAGATGCATATTACTATGTGTTAGGCAGTGATGGTGCTCATGAGGTGTTGCTTTCAGGTTATCGGACAGTTACAAGATGGATGAGTACAAGTATAACAGTATAGCCACAACACACACGTGTGTGTGTGTGTGTGTGTGTGTGTGTGTGTGTGTATATATAAAATGTGTGTGTGAGTATAATTTTTTTTCCCGGGGGGGGGTTGCATGGCAAGCACTGAGTATACCCATTGCAAAAAAGTAGACTACACCACTGGCTCATATCATCATTAAGACTGAGTATATACCACGGGTGATTGCTCTAAGACAACGAGGGAGGCTCAGCCTCCTCTAAAAATGACGAACATCGTGTAGGATGAATTGCGCTAGGCTTATGTTATAGCCGACCTTATAATATTGCTATTTCAGATCCAGAATCATAGAAATATATGTGCTCAACCCAACTACAGTGCGAAATCATTCCGTTATAACTTTAATGTGTGCATGAGTTTTTCCCCCTCGTGACAGCGCGATGCAGCCCAGCCTCAGTGGACTTCAATGGCATTTGGGAGCTATGCGCTTTTCAATCTCAAAATGCAAGACAGTTATTGGACAAATACTGTGAAAATGCCCGCCTACGGACTCCCAGCCTCACATGGGAGGGACATGGCAGTTTCCGCGAGGAGACTGGTGATTGGTGAAAGCGGCCGGATATTTTCTTTGATTGACAGCTCGTTTCAAATATAGACAGGCAGCGGTGAATCTCAGTTCAGTCCCATGCGGATTCGCAAGTGCTGTGGTGTATTGTAAGAGATCAGCTTACATTTCGATTTCATTCATTACATACGGTTTCTACCAGCTTTTTTAGTTTGTATATATTTTCATTGTAAATAAAGTGTAAATATAGTGTTGTCAAGTTTGCTATCTTAGTTCCAGAAATTTCATTTATTTGAGTGACTGAACTTGAGGGGGCTAGTCAGCTAGCAAGAAAGCTGCGCACGGATGCCAAGCATTGCTGATTTAATTTTGGCGAAGCCATTTGCCAGTCTTCCTTTCGAGGAAAAAATTAAAATTAAAGAGCAGGGTAGACCAACGCCTCAAACTGACTTGGTGAAAAAGGTAGGGAATAATACTTGTTCCTTTCAGCTCTCCTGGTACGAGAAAGTGAATTGGCTAACAGCAAGTGACCCACATCAACAACAGTAAATAGGCTACTTTAGTAATATGTCATGGATGGACCAAAAATATAGAATCTATTTAAAATGTTTATGCTGAGTATATTATATTGGAACATATATATTTCTGGATATGAATTAAACACAGCTACAATTTGGAAAACATTTTTAAACAAAAACACAGCCGAGAACATTTCACACTACAGACCTGGATTAAAAGTGAAGGGTTATCAAAATTGTCAATAAAACATTTCTCAGTCAAAATAAGTAAAATATAGGGAAAGTGTCATTGAATGAAATGTGTGGCACCCAGCTCTATGTTTGGCTCCCCAAGGTCAGTGCTTGTGCCTATTCCAGAACACTCTGCTGTTACTGCTGAGGTTCCTGACAAAGAGCTGCTTTCAATAATGATCAATTTTTAAACAACATGCCACAATTTTAAAATATAAAATGTTAAAATATCCCCCCCCCCCCAAACACCACCATCATGTATATTGGACAGTAGGCTAATGGGCCAAAAAAGGGACTCCCTAAAGTGAATGACGCATGAAATGGAATGACGAATGACAGCTAGTGATTTGATGGTCCCTTGTCATTCAGATTCTTATAAATGGAATAATGATTGAAATGTAGGTGGAATGACATGCTTTCAGCTCATGAAATGGAATGACATTGTTTCTAAGTGGAATGACATACTTTTAGGTTATGTTATCAGTGATATCACCTTTTACAAATGGAATGACAGCGTTTCCAGGTGGAATGACATACTTTAAGCTAATGTTATCAGTAGGGATGTCCCGATCCGATCACGTGATCGGAAATCGGGCCCGATCACGTGGTTTCAGACTCGATCGGAATCGGGCATTACCTACCGATCAGGGATCGGATATATATCTATATAATATATTCTCATTTTTAACACATCAATAGCTATGCGTTGGCACAGAGTGAGACCAGACCTCTTGTCTCAACACAGCAACATCAACGCGTGCGGCATGACATCACTTTGTAGCAGAGACGCTATTGGTTATTGGCTGCCCGTTGCCGGCAAAGTTGAACATGGAAGCAGTTCGAAGCGGAAAGCAAAGCATGTCTGCGGTGTGGCAGTATGTCAAAGTTGATGACAACATTGCCATAGCAAACTGTGAAATATGTAAAGTTGGAATTTCAAGGGGTGGACAGGAAAGGGCCGCATTTAATACAACAAACCTGATACGGCACCTGAAAAACAAACACCCGACACAATAAAGCTTTTTAGTGCTGTTGCAAACGTGTTGGATGACAAAAACAGGCTCAAACCTGAAAGGGTAGAAATGCTTGTTTTCATCAAGAAAAACGTTCATTTCCTTAATTGAAATTACTGTATACCACTGTGAGATGCGTTCTTAAAAGCAAATTACTGGCACTGTGGCAGTTTTTTTTTTTAATTTGTTTACATTCCTGCCAGGTATTTTAAGGTTATGTTTTTAATTTATGTTATTTATTGTTCAAACTACCTCACGTAAGTGCTCTGTTTGCTAACGGAGTTGTTGGATGTTAAAATAAGGTGTTAAATAAAAAAATGAGGAACATCCTGGATCCGTTTCTTTCCTCGTCTTTATTATTTTTTATGGATTATAAGAAGTATCGGATCGGGACTCGGTATCGGCAGATACTCAAAATCAAATGATCGGTATCGGATCGGAGGGCAAAAAAACCTGATCGGGACATCCCTAGTTATCAGTGATATCCCCTTTTACAAATGGAATGACAGTGTTTTTAGGTGGAATGACATACTTTGAGGCAATGTTATCAGTGATATCACCTATAACCTAACCCTAACCCTAACCCTAGAAACAATGTCATTCCATTTGTTAATTTGATATCACTGATAACATTGCCTCAAAGTATGTCATTCCACCTAGAAACCTTATCATTCCATTTGTAAAAGGTGATATCACTGACAACATTAGCTCAAAGTAAGTCAATACATATAGAAACCCTGTCATTCCATTTGTAAAAGCTGATATCCCACCAAGCACCCACTTATCTTATCCTAGGGAGGTCTAAAACTAAAGATTTCAATCGTTATTCCATTTGTAAGAATCTGAATGACAAGGGACCATTTATTGTTCAAATTTACTACCTGTCATTCGTCATTCCATTTCATGCGTCATTCACTTTAGGGAGTCCTCAAAAGGGACCTGTTATTTCACAGTTTGTGACGCTGCCAACAATCAGCCAGATCAGAGGCAAGAGTATGGGCAAAATTGATGTTTTTTCTTTTAAAATCTGGAAATATCGTAACCAACCAGCCTCCCCTGTTTGAAAGACTACCAGCCGCCACTGGTATATACATAGACTTATACTGTATTTATATACTTGAATGTATAAACGTTTGATGGATTAGCTCTGAGATACATAATTAACAGATATTTGGAGACATGAAACAATTCCTGAACCAACAGAATGCTGTGTCAGGACAAGACGTGTGCTTTTGGCATCTTGCACTTTCCATTTTCATGAAAAGACTTGCCGACAGAATAATTGCTTTATTAATTAAAGCTTTTTCGATCCTCAACTTGAGTTGTAATAAGAAGTTGCTCTGATTAGCCAGCTGGAGGTTTTCCATCTCAGAGAGCATATAAAGAGAAAAAAAAATGGTCCATTCTCAGGTTTATTTCAAATGGAATCAGTGGATGTTGAGGTTTTATAGATCACTGATTTTTAACTTCACAGTTTATGAGATGATTTAGATGAATTTTGATGTGTTTTTTAAACTTTGTTTAACCAATCCAAAATGTCCAATTATTCAGTAAATTTCATCATTAAGTCCCAGTGTTCATGCATCGGAAAAACTACTTGTATTTTTGACACGGTTAAAACTCACCGATAAGACAGCACTGTAGTAAGAGCAGTGATGTTGTATGGTTTGGAGACAGTGGAACTGACAAAAAGACACGTGGCTGAACTGAACTAGAGGTAGCAGGGCTGAAGATGTTGAGATTCTCATTGGGAGTGACAAAGTTGGACAAGATTAGAAATGAGTAGGTATATTAGAGGGACAGGACATGTAGGACGGCTTGAAGACAAAGTGACAGAGGCGAGATTGAGATGGTTTGGACATGTACAGAGGAGAGATCCAGGGTATATTGGGAAAAGAATTCTGGAGATGGAGTTGTCAGGTAGAAGGAAACAGACGAGGAAGACCAAAGATGAGATTTATGGATGTGGTGAAGGAGGACATGAGGACAGTTGGCATAACAGGAAAAGATACAGAGGACAAGAGGAGATGGAGGGGCATTATCCGCTGTGGTGACCCCTAATGGGAACAGCTGGAAGAAGAAGAAGAATTTTTGACAGTTAAATTGTAATTGTGGTGTTTTACACATTAGTTAATCCAAGAACTTTAGTATTTAAACACCAACAGTCACATTAACAGTGTAACTAACACCTGTATTCATAGATTTCAGAGATGTACAGTGGTGCTTGAAAGTTTGTGAACCCTTTAGAATTTTCTATATTTCTGCATAAATATGACCTAAAACATCATCAGATTTTCACACAAGTCCGAAAAGTAGATAAAGAGAACCCAGTTAAACAAATGAGACAAAAATATTATACTTGGTCATTTATTTATTGAGGAAAATGATCCAATATTACATATCTGAGAGTGGCAAAAGTATGTGAACCTCTAGGATTAGCAGTTAATTTGAAGGTGAAATTAGAGTAAGGTGTTTTCAATCATTGGGATGACAATCAGGTGTGAGTGGGCACCCTGTTTTATTTAAAGAACAGGGATCTATCAAAGTCTGATCTTCATAACACATGCTTGTGGAAGTGTATCATGGCACGAACAAAGGAGATTTCTGAGGACCTCAGAAAAAGCATTGTTGATGCTCATCAGGCTGGAAAAGGTTACAAAACCATTTCTAAAGAGTTTGGACTCCACCAATCCACAGTCAGACAGATTGTGTACAAATGGAGGAAATGCAAGACCATCGTTACCTTCCCCAGAAGTGGTCGACCAACAAAGATCACTCCAAGAGCAAGGCGCGTAATAGTCGGCAAGGTCACAAAGGACCCCAGGGTCACTTCTAAGCAACTGAAGGCCTCTCTCACATTGGTTAATGCTAATGTTCATGAGTCCACCATCAGGAGAACACTGAACAACAATGGTGTGCATGGCAGGGTTGCAAGGAGAAAGTCACTGCTCTCCAAAAAGAACATTGCTGCTCATCTGCAGTTTGCTAAAGATCATGTGAACAAGCCAGAAGGCTATTGGAAAAATGTTTTGTGGACGGATGAGACCAAAATAGAACTTTTTGGTTTAAATGAGAAGCGTTATGTTTGGAGAAAGGAAAACACTGCATTCCAGCTCAAGAACCTTTTCCCATCTGTGAAGCATGGTGGTGGTGGTAGTATCATGGTTTGGGCCTGTTTTGCTGTATCTGGGCCAGGACGGCTTGCCATCATTGATGAAACAATGAATTCTGCCTATGACTCGGTCCGTACTGTCAAGACCTTGGTCTGATATTTTCCCATAAAGACTGAGCAAGCAAGGTTAATAAGTAGCAATTAATGTTAACTAATGCAGGAAATAACATTAGCTAAAAGTAACTTGATTTAAAGAATTACCACATTCCCAAAAATTTGGCTTTTCACACTTTTTCTCAGTTTCAAAGGGAACATATGATGAAAAACTCACTTTTTCCATGCTTGTGCACACACATTTGGGTATCTCAAGAATCCACAAACTCTGAAATAAAACAACCCAGTCAGTTTCTTTTGGGCTGCCAATTCAGAAAGCATGTGATTCAAGAAGAGCTGAGCAGATTGAGTTTATTTTCGATGGCAAAATCCCAGCTACAGTCGGCAAAAACGTGTTCGTGTGTGGTAACCACTTTTAGTCAAACTGATTTAACAACCTGGGCCAGTACAACACCGGACTGGCAATGAAATTGTTTCTCAAAAGGGATCAATACCAACTATCTGTGGCAAAACTGCAGATGAGGGAAATGTAAGTATTTGAAAAATAATTATGTTAGATGTTTGTTTCTTTAGCAGTAGCTAATACTAACAGCTGAGGTAATCTTCTTGGTTGGATCCCTTTTCTTGGGTAAGTAAGTATAGCCAGCTAGCCCCTCCTCTGCTGCACTGTTTTTGGTCATGGACAATTTAGAGTAGCTAGTTAGCCTAACTACATGTCTTTAGACTGTGGAGGAAACTGGAGCACACCCACGGGGAAAACATACAAACTCCACACAGCAAGGCTTCTCACTGGCCGTGAGATTCAAACCCGGAACCTTTTTGCTATGAGGTAACAGCGCTAATCACTAAACCACCATGCTGTCTGCTGAGGTAATACATGCATGTATGCTAATTTTCTAGAAATGTATTGCCGTTACTTGCTGCAGGAGCCACAATACCGTTTGTTAAAAAAAAAGTTTGTTCGTTGAATCTCTGTAAGGTGAACTTCATCTCATCAACATTCTTAAATAACAAGCATAAGAGTAAAATAAGCGAATGGGTGTAGGGTTTAGCGATGTTAGCATGTCGTGCTTGGGGAAAACGTGCTTTACATTTGTCCGTGTGTAATTTGCAGTTGCCATGGTAACGCAAAGCCATACTCACATCCGCACCCCGTGCAGAAAAGGAGGGTGGAGTGAACAGTGGCTCATTATCATTTAAAGGAACAGGCCGTTCCTCAAATTGTCCGTTCTGAACAGGGCTGTTTCGACAGAGTGAGAACGGAGCTGTGGTGTTTTATCCTTGCAGTATTCTGACCAAAGAATGTCCCAGACATTTCATTAAGACCTCAGGGAACTGTGTCAACTTGTGGAAAAGGGGTATAATACGTCACCTTTAAGGTCAGGCAATCAGCAAATAGAAGAACATCCATCAATTATAGGCAAGAACCCAAAAACGTGAACAACAAGGCAAGGTCAAAACCAGAATATCTAAACAATAAACACACACTGAGCATTACATCATAACTGAGCCACTGTGGTCAGTGGTGTGACTAGGAACAGGTGAGTAGTCAGGTGAGTGTGAACATGCCAGTGGAGTACAGTGCTGGGGATTGTAGTTCGTTGCGGCCATGTTTGTAGGCTGCAGTGTGTTCTGGGAAGTAGAGATTTCAGTTCTGACGTGATACATGATATGAGACAATTTGCTAAATTTAACCCTAATCCGAAAACTATTAAGACTATTTAATTCAGGGTTAGTCAAAATTATGTTAACACTAATGGATTATTTTTCTCCTGAATGTGTGGTGCGCCGTGACCATTGCTGGCATGATTGGGCCCTACTTTTTTGACACCCCAACAGTAACATCAGACGTCTACTTACAGATGGTGCAGCAGTACACCATTGATAAACTTCCACTACAGATCCGATTGGCGGGGTTTTCCAGCAGGATGGTGCACCATTGCATTTTGGCCATACTGTTCGTGCTTATCTCAACCACACATTTCCAGGTCGATGGATAGGTCGTGGTGGACCATTCCCGTGGCCTCCACACTCCCCTGATTTGATGCCCTGTGATTTCTGGTGATGGGGTATAGTGAAGGAGTGCGTGTATAGCAGGAAAGTTTGTGATATCAATGATCTCAAGGACAGAATAAAGACTGTGGTATCATCTATTCCCCGCAAAATGTGTGTCCTGGCTTTAAACGGTACTGTTGCTCGCTGGTTTTTGTGTGTTGAACATGATGGCGAACAGGTTGAGACTGCCCTGTAAATTGTCTTGCACATAAGATGTATGTTTTGTGAATAAATGGTTTCTACCATTTAAGTGTTAACATAATTTTGATTAACCCTGTATTTATTCATTTATTCATCTTTAAGGGCTTATCCTGGGAACACTGATTGATTGTGAGATGGGAATTCACCCTAAATAGGACACCAGTTCTTCGCAGGGTACCGTTTAGCATAACAAGTCCACCTACTTGCATGTTTTTGGAAGGAGGAAACCATAGAACCTTGAGAAAACCCTCACAGATACGGCAAGAACGTGAAATTCTCAGAATTATTCATTTTCTCAAGCATCTTTATTGTCATCTTGTTTCACAGCTAGCATTTATACAACAGCATTTATCCAACAGAAATCATTTTTGCAGCCCCAGAAGCTTTGAAAATAGCCATGTCAAATATGAAAATCATTTGCAGAAGTTATACAAACAAGAATTGTTTCCACATTAATAATTTCCAAACCCTTTGCCCAACCCTTCTGTTCTACTCATACAGTCCAAATCATGACAGAGAAATGCAGCTTAAGGCTGGAACTAGATCATGAGCTTGATGCAACATTTGTAGAATTTGTAGAACAACGTACTTTTGTGTCCAGGAAACGACTAAAAATACCACAACAACATCTCCATGCATTCACCTTCATTCAAAATAGCAAGATTGATAAATAAAACTGGTAACAGTTCTTGAAGCACACAGCTTAAATGAAATCATAGTTTTTGTCATTATACGTTGTGGCCCAAATGATTTGTAATTTTTTTTAATCACAACATTCTTCTTTTATTGTCAAGTCGAAATAAATTGAAGATGTGGCTTAAAAATAATTTAATAATTAAAAAAACAAGAAAAGAGAAAAAATATATATGTGTTGACATCTCATCTCATTATCTCTAGCCGCTTTATCCTGTTCTACAGGGTCGCAGGCAAGCTGGAGCCTATCCCAGCTGACTACGGGCGAAAGGCGGGGTACACCCTGGACAAGTCGCCAGGTCATCACAGGGCTGACACATAGACACAGACAACCATTCACACTCACATTCACACCTACGCTCAATTTAGAGTCACCAGTTAACCTAACCTGCATGTCTTTGGACTGTGGGGGAAACCGGAGCACCCGGAGGAAACCCACGCGGACACGGGGAGAACATGCAAACTCCGCACAGAAAGGCCCTCGCCGGCCACGGGGCTCGAACCCGGACCTTCTTGCTGTGAGGTGACAGTGCTAACCACTACACCACCGTGCCGCCATGTGTTGACATAATATTATAAATTAAAATCAATATTTTTTTATGAACTCAAGCTTTTATGGCAAACAGGATGGTCACTTTATTTATTTATTTATTTATTTATTTAATAAACCATGTATGCTTCACTGATTTAGAGATCATGATCTTGAAGTCAAATTTAGCCGTGGTAAATATTATTCATTATGGGTTGCCAATACTTTTGAACATTTACACCTAGAAGCACTCTCAAGTGGCTGATTCACATATTTTTAATCATTACTTTTATTATTATTGCTATTTATTAACTCCTGTACTTGCATCTTCTACCATTTATCTTCACTTCATTGTGATTCCTTGTTTTGCATTTTTTAAATGTCTTAAGATTTTATTTTCAAGTTCTGTTATGTTTACACAGGGTGTATTTCTTCCTGTTTTATTCTTTGCGACATTTTTTTAATCTTTAACGGAGAACACTGAGAGTTTGGACTCAAAGTAAAAGTGATACTGAAATAAAGAGGAATATTATCATTTTTATTATTATTATTACTATTATTTTTAGGAGATGAGATGCAGCACAACATGAGCACATCATACATCTCTGTATGTCTGAGCTCAAAATATAAAAATATCACTCACTGCTTGTGTAATTATATAGAATTTTATATGACTCATTTCTAGAACGTGTCAATAATTCTAGAGTTTATAAACGTTGTTAATCATTCTGGAGTGAATGGGGTGCCAATAATTCTGGAGTTCTTAATTGTGGAGTTGATAAAGGGTGCCAATAATCCTGGAGTTGAACTCAACCAGGTCTTTGAACGATTTTAATCCTTTATTTTTACACACAAGTAGGGTCAGTGCAGTGTGTGTGTGTGTGTCACAGGGAGAGGTTCTCCCAAGCAGAGAATGACTCGATGATGTCAGGAGGGTATGATCCTGTCATGAGTCTAGCAACAACAGCACTGCGCGTGTGACGTTGTCCTTCGCGTGTGTGTGTGTGTGTGTGCGTGCGTGTGTGTGTGTGACTGTATGTTTTGCATTTATTATTTTTCCCAGCCCTCTATATTCCTTTCACAGTTTATCCATCCTCTCCATCTCCCATGGTGCGAATCAATCACTGCCATAAATCCGTCTTTTTCTCTTTCTCTATTTGGAAGTTTGGAATCTCCTCATAGTTCAGAGCACACTCAAGCAAAATTCCGGTTTCTCTCTGACACTATCCCCCCCCCCCCCCCCCCCCCCCCCCCCAAGTTGTTTAGCTTCCAATTGATGTTTACAACTTGGAAGTTTGGAAACTCGAATCCCAGCTGGATTCCCAGAAATATAGTAATTCAGAGATGCTTTGTAGCTTGAACACAACATAATTGGACAATGTCATACTTGTACCCACCCTGAAGTATGCAAACACACACATATACACACACACACACACACGCATGCATGGATGCATGCGCAACATGGATTTATTTTCTGACGCACTTCATTTATCACTAAAAGGCATCATCATCAGTCATTATCACTCTTTTAAAAGTAATAAGGCTCAATTTGTGAGAGAGAGAGAAAGAGAGAGAGAGAGAGAGAGGAAAATAAGAGTAAGAAAGGGGGTCACTGTGGGTCGTGTGTGTTTAGCGAGTAAGAACCCTTGGCGGAAATGACTTATTGAGCTCTCTGTGGTGTATCGGACTTAGCCAGAACTCCTAAACTACTAACGCTGAATGAAAAACATATGCAAGAATGGCTGGCTAGTGGCCACTTGTACAAACACACGCACACATGCACATGCAGGAGAGGAGGGAGAGAGAGAGAGAGAGAGAGAGCAGAGATGACCAGAGGGGGTTATAACTAACACTCCCAAAAGAGATAATCTAATAATGTGTGTGCGAGAGAGAGAGAGAGAGAGAGAGAGGTTCGTTCTGCGCTCAAAGGATACTGTACTTGTCCAGTCTCTAAGGACTGAGCTAATCTGAATGACTCACATCCTTCCTGAGCCATCAAACCTGAATTGATTTATCATCTCTGTCCAGGACGACACACACAACACACACAGCGACCGACGTTGGGATGAGTATACACTCTTCACGCCAGAAAGTGCTTACAGTACACCTGACTGCAATAAATTCTTCAACTTCTAGTTTTCTTTTGCCAAGGAATAAATAACACCCACACCAACACACACCCACACACATACGCACATTCACACTCGGTCAAACACACCGGTTCCAACAGAACAGAACACACGGTTATATCTCGAAAAGAAATCTGAAGTGCCTTTTATTCCTCGTTACCTTTGTGACACATTTCCTCCGATACGGAATGCCGTCCTTCAGGATCAAGTTGGATTTGTTGGATCAAGTTCGTACCCAGGTCATGTCATGCCTTTACCTGCTCATGGTAGCCTTCCATGACCTCTCCTCTCTCCAGGCTGGTGCCAATGTTTTCCCGGCATTCCCGCCTCGCACATGGCACAACATGGACAGTTTCCAACACTAGCACGAAGAACATGAAGAATTCATTGTGAGCTCGGAAAAGGATTTAACAGTGTGGTGATGTAATCAAGCTGTGCACAAAACTGGATAAAAAGGGGATAAAATCGTTTACTATTTTTCATTCATGCACAATGTTACACTCAGAGAAAACCGTACCATTGCTTATTATTGGAGTGGTAGCATCAAACCTACACCTGAGGTACCTTTAGTGTGTATCTTTTATACCTTGGAATGTGTATTCCTGATGAAATGCCTGGAGAGGGGCGGCACGGTGGTGTAGTGGTTAGCGCTGTCGCCTCACAGCAAGAAGGTCTGGGTTCAAGCCCCGTGGCCGGCGAGGGCCTTTCTGTGTGGAGTTTGCATGTTCTCCCCGTGTCCGCGTGGGTTTCCTCCGGGTGCTCCGGTTTCCCCCACAGTCCAAAGACATGCAGGTTAGGTTAACTGGTGACTCTAAATTGAGCGTAGGTGTGAATGTGAGTGTGAATGGTTGTCTGTGTCTATGTGTCAGCCCTGTGATGACCTGGCGACTTGTCCAGGGTGTACCCCGCCTTTCGCCCGTAGTCAGCTGGGATAGGCTCCAGCTTGCCTGCGACCCTGTAGAACAGGATAAAGCGGCTAGAGATAATGAGATGAGATGAGATGCCTGGAGAGGCATGAACTGATTCTGTATCTTGGCATACACTCACTGGCCACTTTATTAGGAACACCCATATACCCACCTGGTGTTTTTTTTTTTAATTATTATTATTATTATTTATGTTACGTTATGGCCCGGGGCGGCACGGTGGTGTAGTGGTTAGCGCTGTCGCCTCACAGCAAGAAGGTCCTGGGTTCGAGCCCCGGGGCTGGCGAGGGCCTTTCTGTGTGGAGTTTGCATGTTCTCCCCGTGTCCGCATGGGTTTCCTCCGGGTGCTCCGGTTTCCCCCAAAGACATGCAGGTTAGGTTAACTGGTGACTCTAAATTGAGCGTAGGTGTGAATGTGAGTGTGAATGGTTGTCTGTGTCTATGTGTCAGCCCTGTGATGACCTGGCGACTTGTCCAGGGTGTACCCCGCCTTTCACCCGTAGTCAGCTGGGATAGGCTCCAGCTTGCCTGCGACCCTGTAGAACAGGATAAAGCGGCTAGAGATAATGAGATGAGAATGAGATGAGACGTTATGGCCCGGTCCTCGCTCGAACTGATGATCACATCATCAGTTATCTTTTCGCTAATCAGACACAAGGTATGTCAACACACTTGCTGGAGCAGTTTGGAGTTAGGTGCCTTGCTCAAGGGCACTTGAGCCAATCCTGCTGGTTCAGGGAATCAAACCAGCACCCTTTTGGTCCCAAAGCTGTTTCTCTAACCATATGGCCATGGCTTCCACCTGTTTTGACTGTTTTATGCAGTTCTCTAATCAGCCAATCTCTTGACAGCAGCACAATGCATGAAATCATGCAGACACAAATCAAGAGCTTCAGTTAATGTTCACAATGTTCAAACATCAGAATTGGAAAAATTATGATCTCAAAGTGTGACTTTTTTTCACTGTGGCATGGGTGTTGGTTTGAGCCAGATGGACTGGTTTGAGTCTCTAGAGTTTACAAAGAATGGTGTGAAAAACAAAAAAAAATCGCATGAGTGAGCGACAGTTCTGTGGGTGCAAACAAACGCCTTGCTGAGAAGAGAGGTCAGAGGAAAACAGCCAGATCGGTTCGAGCTTTTGTTTTTGAGCTAGGAAGGCTATAGCAACTCTTTACAACCGTGGTGAGCCGAAAAGTATCTCAGCATGCAAGATGAATCTTCAAATCAAGAACAAGTTCACATAAAAGTGGCCGGTGAGTGTATTACTTCTGGAATGATTTGTATTAAGGTCATGAACCATAAACATGCAGTGTCATGCAAATTCATTGATACAGTCATGTGATGATCGAGCGTCAATGATAACACCAAGGTCTTTCACTTGAACTGTCATTCTGGTTACTCAGGAAAGCTCAGAGTGAAATCATCAACTTTACTGTCAGCTTCATACTTCTGTTTTATCACAATTTCAGACAAGGAAGTTCTACTTTTGTACAGTCCTCCATTTTGTGTGTTTCCTGCATCTGGTCAAACTCATATAATAATCATGGACATAATTATTTATTCTATCCACATTCACTGGATATGGGTAATCACGCGCTCTGATTGGCTACTCTACTACTAGGATATCAGCTCATATACTGTGAGTAGAGATAAAACAAAATGGTGAAGAATGTTGCTGAACCAACCGAGGATGAAATAAAAACTCTACTTGAAAACAAAACCCCAAAAAGTTGCTATCAAGCATTTAAAAGAAACAGAAATAGCTAAAAGAATATAGATTTTTTTCCCCCAATATCTCCTGTTCTACACTCCAGCCCAGTCAGTGGCAGTAATGCACCTTTAAGTTGGTTTGCCAACCACCAAAAAAACCCTAAAGAAGAAGAAAACTCCAAAAAATACAAAAAAAAGCAACAAAATATGGAATAAAAGTATTTGATGGTAAGAACGTATCTTTTTATATTTTTCAAGAATTATAATTATAGCATTTTTCACAAATTGCTTCTGTCATTTCACCGGTTTGTTTACATTCTAAGCGGAAATTATTTTGTCGGACGTTTTGAAGAAAGTTTTTATTTATCAAATTTGCAAAAAATAAAAATACTCTGTTTCTCAAAATCCAGTGAATGTGGATAGAATAAAACAGTTATTCCACTCAATCTCGTCGTACATGGCTTATAGCCAACTCAGTGCTACGCGCCTCATCGGCTATCGGCTCATGTACGACTCGATTTCGTGGAATAACTGTTAATTATTTGTAAATTATATATTTTTTAAAGGAGGTGGGATAAAAAGAGAATAAGAGCTGAAAGACCTTGTGGCTTGGATTCTCCATTTCCTAAGGTAACAAACTATGGCTTTGTTCGAAACAGAAGGTTGCTGCCTTGTTGCATCGCTGCCATAACAGACAGGTGTCTCATAAACCAGGACTTTCCACTGAAGGCATCTTCTAAGGAAGGTCATTTCGAAAGATTTTTAAAACAGCTTTTATGGTAACGTGTAACATCAGCACGCTGTCTGACTAAACCGAAGAGTCGCTAGTTGGCTAACAGATGCCTCACAAATCACATCAAACCAACTTATTTGGATAGTCACACAGGATTATAAGAGTATAAAGATTTGGTGTAATCTGGCCCTCGTTCAAAAAAAGGTTTTTGGAGACCCAGATAGGGCAACAAACTCAGGACCATAAAATCAAGCACTGACAAAACGTGCAAATGATACGCAATTTTTCATTAGCAAGCTGAAATTCTTTGTTAGCAAGCTAAAATTATTCCTTAGCAAGCTAAAAGACTTCTGCAATCCCAAGTATAACTATTTTTCTTTGGAGATGAACACACACACACACACACACACACTTCAAACTCATTTTTATATCTTTTTCCAACTTCTTTGTGGGGTCAATGTGGTTAGGTTGAACTGAGAGGGTTAAAGGCCTGAACCAAAGGCACAATAGAGGCAGGTTGGCGATGCTGGGGCTCAAACCTTCTGATGGATAACCCAGAACCCTCTGATAGAAACAGAACACAGTTCTATTTCAGTATAAAGTTATAATATGCTCTCGATTCTAAGATTCCTGTTCTTGGCTGCAGGAGTGGAACCCAATGTGTTCTTCTGCTGTTGCACGCTGAGATGCTTTTCTGCTCAGCACAGTTGTAAAGAGTGATGATATGAGTTACTATATCCTTCCTGGCAAAAAAGCTCAAACCAATCTGGCCATTTCCCTCTGACCTTTCTTATCAACTAGGCGTTTGTTTCCACCTACAGAACTGTCTCTCACTCACTCACTTGATGTTTTTTTTTGTTGTTTTTCGCACCATTCTGTGTAAACTCTAGAGACTGTTGTGTTTGAAAACCCCAGGAGATCAGCAGCAGTTTCTGAGATACTCAAACCAGTCCATCTGACTCAAACCAACACCCATGCCACAGTGAAAGAAAGTCACACTTTTTTGAGATCACAATTTTTTTCCCATTCTGATGTTTGAACATTGTGAACATTAACTGAAGCTCTTGATTTGTATCTGTGTGATTTGATGCATCGTGCTGCTGTCGAGGGATCGGCTGATTACAGAACGGCATAAAGCAAACAGCAGGTGGATGGGTGAGTGTGTTTGGTCGGTTTGTGCATTGTGTAGAATGTAGTTTTTCAGATGAACACCAATAAACCAGCACATGTATGATGAGTCGATTCTGTGTTACTGGTCGACTAAATGTAACCCAGCACATTAGCACAAACAATTTTGACATGCCTACTTTACAGTCTCAATTAACAATAACAAACGAGCAACGGTCTGTCAAATAAGATCTAAACGAAATATCAAAAAGATTTAATCCAGGCTCTGTGTGCTCCGTTCGTCTCTGTAAGCTAACGATGTTTTAAAAGCTTTCCATTAAAATATCATTTAGACTGGTGATGCATGCTAATCAAACACTTTTACTTCACACACACACACACACACACACACACACACACACACACACACACACACATAACTACACTGGCTCGACTGCTCTTACCAGGGCAAATTTCTCGCTCGTGTTGTTAAAAGGCAGCATTTCGAATATGCATTTACTGATCTGCCCTAACTTGTCTTTACCTCCGTGTACAACATGCAAATTAATCTAATCCCTTGCGGAATCACAGGTATTGTTTATGAGTCTGTGTTATGAGAGTTTGTGTCAAAAAAACACCTCTGAGCCCCAAGGTTGGTAACCATTACAAAAGCTGTATCAAGGTTGCTAACAATTAATCATCATGTGAAGAGTTATTGAGTTCTGGAGAAATGTGTGCATGAAAATTTCCTGAAAAACATTGAACTCCGTTGACCCTTGCAAAAAGAAACAACAAAAAGTGTGAAACATGTCCAACCACACCCATGATCATTATACCTGAACTGGTTCACTGAATTTATTTATTTGGTGACTTGAATTGTCAACTGGCAAATCGTTTTATTATTTATTGATTTTTTATTATCTGTCAGTTGTGATGTTCAAATTGTTTCTGAGTTCATTACTTCTTTGTTGTCCCGTAAATGGCACCCTAACTTTTGCAGAACTTTAAAACCACAAACATCAATAAGTAAGCGGCCGTTTACAGCCCAACAAGTTACAAAATCACCTAACGCTGAGAGTGACAACATGCCACAATTTCAAAACATGGAGAGGCAGTTGTAATTGCCGGTGTTGCAAAAAAAAAAAGAAAGAAAGAAAAGAAAGAAAGAAATCACAAATCAGTTACTCGCTCTTCAAGCCGTCTTTTAAAAGTCGGTGTTTAAATGATCAGTAAAAACAGACCATTTCACACTAAGCTCCATTATAATATTATCTCAGCTATAATCAGGAAAAATGCAATCTTATATCATCTTTGCGCTGACTTAAATCTTAAATCTGTTGTCTAATCATAACAGATGACTCATTGCGAACAGCAAATTTGAGTGTTTTACCCTGAGGAAACTTTCCAAACCAAACTGTACAGCTCTGAGTTGCCTGCACTCCGTCCCAACAAACCCAAACAATAATAATGCATAACAGCGCAGCTGTCAAACTGCATGCATTGCATTATAAAGCACGAATGTATGACTTAATTTCATTTCATTTTATCTTACATCGTCTATTATTATTAATATCTCTTCATAAGAGCATTGCAATCGATAATCCTATTGATAATGTAGTTATTATGCATTACAGACACATTCATAACATGTTATATGTCATCATATGCTCAGGTTATATCATCCATTATAATATCTGCTCATACTATAAGAACATTGTGGTCACATTTTAAATGGTAAGGCCGATAATGCATGCATTATAAATGCACATGATATAGCATCCATAATGCATTATAATGTGTTGCTATAACATGATTAAAGCATGTCGCTAAGGTTGAATGATATTGCATTTATAACGTTATATACTAAGCAGAATGCAGAACATACAGCTTTATACAGTAGATGCTAATAAGTTACAGTAACATGTATAACGCAAAAAAAAGCAAAAAATGATATTGGTTCATGTTAAGTGTGTGTGTATATATAGTGCATTATGCATTATAGCATCATTATGAATCGGAATGCACAAGCATAAAACTTTATAAATGCTCATAAATAGTAATAATAGAATGCATAACATGACTAAAGCATGCATGTGACAAAACACGTTCATAAGAACACTAATGTTATAGATTGTACTCTAAATATAAAGCATTATAGCTGCATTTATAGCACTATATAGCATACATAATGAATTGCAATGCACAGTATAAACCTGTGTAAATGTCCATAAGTAGCTACAGTAGACCTAGTATAAGCTTAAGTGGTTTTAGTAACATGCATAGCATTAATAAAGCATGACTTTATAATGTTACTAATATTAAATGTAATTATATTATGCATGCATTATAGATGCATTTACAACATAGTTTATTCTATTCACATTCACTGGATAAGAGCAATCATGCACTCTGATTGGCTACTAGGCTATCAGCTCATATTGCTGGGTTTCACATGACATCACATCCGCCTCATTAGTTATTCAGAACTTTAGCTGGTGGTCTACCAAAGCTCAGCTGGCAAAGCGTTTGTACAGAGACGGTGCATTGCTCGCATGAAAAATGCCTTACGCTTGCATTGTTTTAGGTTGTTCAAAGTGATCAAACCATGAAACTGATCAAAGTTTCTTCAGGGTTCCCCGTGAACTAATAAAAAAGGGTGAACGAACACAGGATTTCACAAAAAGACGTGGAGAAAAGTGGCTTTTGAACCTCAGTGAAATCGAAGGGAGCCGAGTCGAAGCGTGCTCGAGTTTGCAGTGATCACTGAGTGAAAGGTTTGTATTTCCCTCTCAGCTCTGTCCTCAGTGTTTTCTCAGTACTTTTCTTGCTGTGTGTCGTTATTTTATGGTACTTTTTTAGTCCCGAAGCGCTAAAGTCCCCAGCTGTTTCTTTCTTTACTCCTCACAAAGTCCATATGCATGAAGGTCGCGACAAAATTCTTCCCCAGCTGTACAGTTACAATGCGCCGTGATCACTTCTCTGTCTTGTTTAACTAAGATCCAGGTCTTTAAAGGGGTTTCTGATGATCTTTGTGAATGATTTAGCTGAGAGATAAGAGCCAACACAAGTGAGAATCAAGTGAGCTGTTGTTTGTTTACACTTCAACTTGTAGCGCTTCGTTGTAAAGACGCAAACGAAAAGCTTAAACAAAAAAACATACTTACACGGGCAAAAACAATACAGGATTCACTGGGTAGTGACTTGATAGCGAGGTCCTTTACCCAGCCACATACAAAACAGTTGTAAGCCTCCATACTCTTCCACGCTTTCATCTGTTTTGCGGTGTAGAAGGACGTCTGCAACACCAGATAGTTCGAGATGTCGGGAACTCGACTGAAGGGTAGTTTTCGAGATCGTATGACAAATCCTTCTTTCCCAGACTGTAGGGGTCGATTCCATTGCACATAGCAATCTTCTGAATATATCTAAAGCCAGCAGTAGCTTCTAGATTACGAGCGTACTCTGATAAGTTATCGCTCGTTGTTTGCACTACGGCAGCCGTTTAGATCAGCCTTTCTCAACTGGGGTGCCGCGGCACCCTGGGGTGCCGTCTGGCTTCGTTAGGGGTGCCGTAAAAAAATTATATATTCTAACATTGAAGTAAATAAAATGAATTAAAATTCCAAAAAACGATAGTTACACTAATGCAGATCATCGCTGCTTCATGCATCATCAAAATTTGTCTCATGGCCCCCTTTCCCATGTCACAACGTCACTGCTGGGGTCAGCGTATGGTCAGCGTGACTGCGTATTTTTTATATGGGGGTGCCTTGAGAATTTGCATACTTCTGAAGGGTGCCGTGACTGAAAAAAAGTTGAGAGACGCTGGTTTAGACCACCAGCTATTTCACTTCCGGTAAAACCGCTAAGAAAAGTCACGTGACTGAAACCCAGCAAGAAAGTGAGTAGAGAAAAACAAAATGGTTCGAAGTAAAAACTCGACTCGAAAACAAAATCTCAAAAAATTAAAAAAAAGCAACAAAATATGGAATGAACATATTTGATGGTGAGAACGTATGTTTTTTATTTTTCAAGAATTATTATTATCGCGGGGCGGCACGGTGGTGTAGTGGTTAGCGCTGTTGCCTCACAGCAAGAAGGTCCGGGTTCGAGCCCCGTGGCCGGCGAGGGCCTTTCTGTGTGGAGTTTGCATGTTCTCCCCGTGTCCGCGTGGGTTTCCTCTGGGTGCTCCGGTTTCCCCCACAGTCCAAAGACATGCAGGTTAGGTTAACTGGTGACTCTAAATTGAGCGTAGGTGTGAATGTGAGTGTGAATGGTTGTCTGTGTCTATGTGTCAGCCCTGTGATGACCTGGCGACTTGTCCAGGGTGTACCCCGCCTTTCGCCTGGAGTCAGCTGGGATAGGCTCCAGCTTGCCTGCGACCCTGTAGAAGGATAAAGCGGCTACAGATAATGAGATGAGATGAGATGAGATGAGATAAAAATAAAAATGCTCTGTTTCTCAAAATCCAGTGAATGTGGACAGAATAAAACAGTTATTCCACGAAATCGAGTAGCTGTAGCGCCTCATCGGCTATCAGCTCATGTACGACTCGATTTTGTGGAATAACTGTTAAATAATGCATAACGTACGCATTTACAGATGTTCATAACATGCATCATTAATAAAGTACGATTTAATATTCTAGAAACTTTGTAGTGCATTATAACACACATCTGAGGTTGAAGATTGCATCTAAGGCTTTATATCATAACTAAACTTTGTACACTTTGAGAATATTTAAAATCTTAGCGCAATGCATGATCCCTTACGGAGCTTTACAGATGCTCTGGACAGGTTTGACGCGAACAGGGAAAATCTGAAAAAGTTTACTTTTTCATACTGAAGTTCATTTAATGGAAAAAAATGGAAAAATGGAAGCACTACTCTGGTTGTGATTAAAAAGAAAACCGTAAAACAGCAACAGTGACGCATTAGGATATGAGGATGGGTTCCCTTTTGAGTCTGGTTCCTCTCGAGGTTTCTTCCTCGTGTCGTCTGAGGGAGTTTTTCCTTGCCACCGTCGCCACAGGCTTGCTCATTGGGGATAGATTAGGGATAAAATTAGCTCGTGTTTTAAGTCGTTCAAATTCTGTAAAGCTGCTTTGCGACAATGCTTATTGTCAAAAGCGCGACAGAAATAAACTTGACTTGACATTAATCTTTTGAACTTAATCACAGCTTTTTCGGTCCTATAGAAAAGAGTTGTACAGTATTTCTCAAGCAATTATGATATTACATGTGCTTAAAATGACGGTTTTTTTTCTTTTCGACATCTTAGTGACTAAGTTCAGATCTCTCTGCTGAGTTGCCCTTTCCCACCTTTTCATTAAAATGCCGAGCTGTTCCCATAAAGACAATATTTATCTTACATGTTTTGACAGTTTAATGACAAGGTGCTGCTTCATGGGCTGACATCATCGTGTTGCTGGTTGCTGCATAACAGCCGAGAAAGAACATAATGTTTGGGGACATGTTTGGCGCTCGGACGCAAGATTCTGTCCAGAGGTATTTGCTTTAAACTGAAAAAAAGTATCATTTCAGATTTCTGGATGTATTTCTACAAATATTATTTATCTTCAGGACTGGTGATCCATTTTCAGATGAAGACATATTTTCATATCATGAAATGCATTTTACAAATATTTTCCTTGAAAGGCAAAAGAGATCACCCAACCCAGCTAGTACATTATGACGAAAATCAAGCAACGAAATTCAATCAATGTGTTTTTGCTTATCTGATTTACACTCACCGGCCACTTTAATAAAAACTTGTTCTTGTTGATTCTAAGATCCCTGTTCTTGGCTGCAGGAGTGGAACCCAATGTGCTCCTCTTCTGTTGCATTCTGAGATGCTTTTCTGCTCACCACGGTTGTAAAGAGTTGCTATGAGTTGTTATATTCTTCCTGGCTCGAACCACCTCAAAGCTGTCCATGTTCTGATCTCTGACCTCTCTTATCAACAAGGCATTTGTTTCCACCCACAGAACTGTCGCTCACTCAACTCGGTGTTTTTTGTTTTTCGCACCATTCTGTGTAAAATCTAGAGACTGTTGTTTGTGTGTGAAAACCCCAGGAGATCAGCAGGTTCTGAAATACTCAAACCCCATACTCGTCTGGCTCAAACCAACCAACATCCATGCCACAGTGAAAGAAAGTCACACTTCACTGTGAGATCACAAGTGAAGTACAGTTGTGCAGTGGTTACCACTGTCGCCTCACAGCAAGAAGGTTCTGGGTTCGAGTCTAGTGGCTGACAGGGGCCTTTCTATGTGGAGTTTGCATGTTCTCCCCGTGTCCGCGTGGGTTTCCTCCGGGTGCTCCGGTTTCCCCCACAGTCCAAAGACATGCGGTTAGGTTAACTGGTGACTCTAAATTGAGCGTAGGTGTGAATGTGAGTGTGAATGGTTGTCTGTGTCTATGTGTCAGCCCTGTGATGACCTGGCGACTTGTCCAGGGTGTACCCCGCCTTTCGCCCGTAGTCAGCTGGGATAGGCTCCAGCTTGCCTGCGACCCTGCACAGGATAAGCGGTTACGGATAATGGATGGATGGATAAAATAAAACAGCAGGTGGATGGATGGGTGTTCCTAATAAAGTGGCAAGGTATAGCTGAGGTAAAAAAAAAAAAATTTTTAAACCAAGAAAGAAATCTGATTTGTAACATAGTGATCTGAAAGCTGCTGAATCCTCAATTCTGATTGGTCAAAAGGTGTTGATGAATTTTCTATAACAACAGAAATATTTGGAATTCAGATGGATTTGTATCGCAGGTGATTGTTATGGTTGAGATGGTGATTTTTTCTGGAAGGACTTTTTGTAGCAGCTGTGGAAAAGCGTTCAAGAGAGCAAGTTTACAGTTTTGTAGTTTCTTGGTAACAAGCCGCAATTTCTTTGTATTATTAACTTCAAGAGAGAAGAGAGGAAGGTGAAGGAATGACTTTATAGCTGCTGCAACGTAAGTGAGAACAGGAAGTGACTTGCCTCATGGAAGTTCCACAACATTCAAATGAAATTCTGAGCAAATAAAAATTACAACCCCAAATCAGATAAAGTTGACACGGTATGTTGAAATTGAAACTCATCTCATCTCATTATCTGTAGCCGCTTTATCCTGTTCTACAGGGTCGCAGGTGAGCCGGAGCCTATCCCAGCTGACTACGGGCGAAAGGCGGGGTACACCCTGGACAAGTCGCCAGGTCATCACAGGGCTGACACATAGACACAGACAACCATTCACACTCACATTCACACCTACGCTCAATTTAGAGTCACCAGTTAACCTAACCTGCATGTCTTTGGACTGTGGGGGAAACCGGAGCACCCGGAGGAAACCCACGCGGACACGGGGAGAACATGCAAACTCCGCACAGAAAGGCCCTCGCCAGCCACGGGGCTCGAACCCGGACCTTCTTGCTGTGAGGCGACAGCGCTAACCACTACACCACCGTGCTGCCCTGAAATTAAAACTGAAAACAGTAATTTGTAAATTATCTTCGACCTGTATTGCACTCAAAACAGTACAGCAACACATTATTTGATGTTTTACCTCATGGATTTTATTACTTTTTTCAAAATAAACACATTTCAATTTTGATTCTTGCAATACATTTCAAGAAAAGTTGTTGCAGTAAAGCGTTCACAACTTTCCAGTGCTGCCATTCTGTCTCACAGCACTTAAAAGGTGTTTAGGGACTGAAGACACCAAGTGATGAAGTGTTTCATGTGTTATTTTGTCCTGTTCTTCCTGCAAACAGGTCTTAACATTTTTTTTTATTTCAAGACTCTCTGCAGGGCGGCACGGTGGTGTAGTGGTTAGCGCTGTCGGCTCACAGCAAGAAGGTCTGGGTTCGAGCCCCGGGGCCGGCGAGGGCCTTTCTGTGCAGAGTTTGCATGTTCTCCCCGTGCCCGCGTGGGTTTCCTCCGGGTGCTCCGGTTTCCCCCACAGTCCAAAGACATGCAGGTTAGGTTAACTGGTGACTCTAAATTGAGCGTAGGTGTGAATGTGAGTGTGAATGGTTGTCTGTGTCTATGTGTCAGCCCTGTGATGACCTGGCGACTTGTCCAGGGTGTACCCCGCCTTTCGCCCGTAGTCAGCTGGGATAGGCTCCAGCTTCCCTGCGACCCTGTAGAACAGGATAAAGCGGCTACAGATAATGAGATGAGATGAGATGAGATGAGATGAGATGAGATGAGATGAGATGAGACTCTCCGCACATTCTCTCTAGTGGACAGAGAGGACACACCCTCTCATTCCACAGCCACGCCTTTGTAATGTATGCAAAATGTGGTTTTGTGTTGTCTTGTTGAAATCCCCCTGGAAAAGATGGCGTCTTGAAGGCAGCATATGTTCCTCCAAAATCTCAGTGTACTTTTCTGCATTAATGCTCCATCACAGAAGTGTAAGTTACCTTTACCAAGGGCTTTGACACAACCCCATACCATGACACTTTCTTCCAAAAAAGACCTGGAATACTGATTCATCTGACCACAATACACATTCCCACTGTGTGATGGTCCATCTCAGATGCCTCCGAGCCCAGAGAAGAAGTTGACGGCGCTACTTCTGGACACAGTTAACACAAGGCTTTCTTTCTGCACAGTAAAGTTACTCACCAAAATTCCTCCAGATTCCTTGAATTGTTTAATGATATTATGCACCGTAGATGGTGAAATATCCAAATCTCTTCCTATTTTTATTTGAGGAACATTGTTTTAAACATTTCAATAACTTTCTCATGCATTTATTGACAAACTAGAGATCCTCGTCCCGTCTTTGCTCCTCAAACACTCGGCCTTTCCCGGATACTGATTTTGTACCAAATCATGATTACAGTCACCTGTAGACATCACCTGCTTCAAATCGCATCATTGATTAATTGTTTTACGTCATTACTAGCCTTAAATTTCCCCATCCTAACTTTTTTTGGAATGTGTCGTAGCCCTGAAACTCAGGAATGGATGTATATTCATCTCATCTCATTATCCCTAGCCGCTTTATCCTGTTCTACAGGGTCGCAGGCAAGCTGGAGCCTATCCCAGCTGACTACGGGACTACCTGGATGTATATTTACAAATGAAATGAAGTTGACCAGAAAAAAAACCATGAAATATCTCAGATTCATTCTGTCTGCAATGAAATACAAGTCAAAGTCAATTTAGAAATCACAACTTTTTCTGATTTGGGGTTGTATGAAGTGCCGTTCTTTAATAAATGTCATTGTTGAAAGTTTGCTTCAGGACATGCTGAACAGATCTAACCTAGACCTAGATGTTTAGTAATATAAATATATATATTTTTAAGTAGTATATAAGCTATAACAGGCTTATAGTTCCTCATAGAACCATTTCAGCAGTAAGGCCTGTATTTGAACAGCAGTTTATAGATGTTGTTTGTTAATATCTTGCATTTCTCATGCATTCATGGTTGAATTTGCAAACAGTCTCAAGCCTGCAGTAAAAAAAGAAAAATGCATGTTATATGTTCACATGCGTGATAATCTGAAAGCAAACCTTGTTGAACATAATTGCTGTTAATCCAGTGCTCTCTAATGCAGATTTTTTTTCTACACTATTAGCAATGAGGAAGTTACAAATAGCACAGCATACACACACACACACACACACACACACAGAGAGAGAGAGAGAGAGAGAGAGAGAGAGGTACATGTAATTATGAAGAACAATCTAGAATTAGTTCTTCAGAAACCACTAAAATTGGTCTCGTATTTATTTTTATCTTCATGAAACCAGAATCTACATACAAATTCATGAATATGCAAATTGAAATGCATTCTACATCTAATTACCATCCCAAATAGCTATCTTTCTAACTCAGTTCGAGTAAACTAGTTTGCATTTATAGTGTTACACATCAACACAAGTGGGATTTTACTTTCTGTGTCTCGATTTACATCATCATTTTGTCAATCGTTTAATTCTACCCCAGACCAAACAAATTTTTTTCAGTCATCAGCAGCAGGTAAAATAGCTAGCTGCTGTATTAGCATGAAAGATTTCTGTCACTATTTTCTAATTTCATACATAACGCATTCGTAAAAATCAATCTTGTACGGAAGCATTAGGAAATTCATCCAAAAAGAAATCAAAAATTGAAATAAAAGCTCCAGAACATGCTGAACTGGGAAAATAATCAACATCAGGGTGGTAACAGTAACTTCACTTCATATTATTCCACATTACTGATTGTTTTCCTCGAACAGCATGTCATCAAGTGCTTTATGATTTTGAAGTAGGTTCTTTCTACACCATGATGTCCATCGTTCATCTTTCAGCATCTTCTAAAAGGTTCACAAACTTTTGCTTGTCGCTGTATATCCTGTCTGACACTTTTAGTAAAGGAGTGTTAATATCGTAACTGCATTTATGCGAAGTAACCTTGCTTTTTTTTTTTTAATCATTTGATGTGTTGATGTTGATGTTTTGTTTTTGATTTTTTTTATCCAAGTCACGCAGAGTTCGTGGGTGGGAGAGGGTTTTTTTTTTTTTTGGCTTTTTTTTGTGAGCCGAGCGCATGTGAATCAGCACAACATGGCCCGTCTCACTGGGAAGTGGTCAAGAGTTCCTCTTTCGCGACTACTGAAGAAAAAAGAGGGGGGCAGCAGTAGGTCTCATGATCGGAGCAGTGCATGTAGGGGAGAGTGTATCCCCTTTGTCTCTGTTTGTCTCCTGTCTATAGATATACACAGTTGTCTATCAAAACAGAAAGTGTGTGTGTGTGTGTGTGTGTGTGTGTGTGTGTGTGTGTGTGTGTGTGTGTGTGTGTGTGTGTGCGTCTCTGTATCCTCTTACAGCCCATGTGCCTTTGCATCAACTTGTGTTGTTCATTACAATCAGTGTTGCATAAAAGGACTAGCATTAATCTCTCAGTCTGAGTCTCTGAGTCTCTCAGTGTGCTTTTTAAAAATGCCAGATTTGCACAGCTCAGTGCTTGAGCCTTGGCATGACTGACCGCTCAAGGTTTGTGTGGCAGAGGGCAAAGAAAAGAGGGATGCGAAACAACACACAGAGGTCAGTTTAACCCTGATTATAGCACAGCGCTGTTGAATGCTTGAATCTGATTGGTCAGAAGGTGCACATAATTTCTGCATAACAGCACGATTTGGGCAGCTCGTAGTTCTGGCTGTAACAGGAACGTCAGGTTGATATTAATGCGCTTGTTTTCATCGTAACAGCTCATTCAAAGGGGCTTAATGCTCCGTATAATCGAATGTATAATCTCATTCAGCTCTGGAACACTTGCACTGAATACATATAAAGAAAGACAAGAAACATTTACGATTTGACTCACCTTTTACATACAGTACAAATACAGTAAACAAAATATCATGTACATAAGTGATAGGAAATAATCTGTAAACTGACCCAGTGACACTAGGAAGAGCAAATTGATATAATAATAAAGAGATAAATAATAAAATGATTTTTTTAAAGTTATATAATAAAGATACATATGAAAAGATACACACTGTATAATAACAAATAATTGTTGATATTGTGAACTTTTCTGTTAGTAGACAATGGCATGACATTTCCTGAAGGAGTCTCCAGTTTCAGCACTTTGTAACAATCGATAATTTTTCTTCAGGACAGACATTTCTTAGGAACGTGAAAAGCTCCATATTTATCTTCTGAATTTAGAAAGAAAGAAAGAAAGAAAGAAAGAAAGAAAGAAAGAAAGGTAAAAGAAAGAGAAAGAAAGAAAGAAAGAAAGAAAGAAAGAAAGAAAGAAAATAAAGGTAAAAGAAAGAGAAAGAAAGAAAGAAAGAAAGAAAGAAAGAAAGAAAGAAAGAAAGAAAGAAAGAAAGAAAATAAAGCTGAAAGAAAGAAAGAGAAAGAAAGAAAAAAGGTAAAAGAAAGAAAGAAAGAAAGAAAGAAAGAAAGAAAGAAAGAAAGAAAGAAAGAAAGAAAGAAAGAAGCAAACAAAGAATGAAAAAAGAGAAAGAAAATACAGCTTAAAAAAGAAAGAAAGAAAGAAAGAAAGAAAGAAAGAAAGAAAATAAAGCTAAAAGAAAGAAAGAAAGAAAGAAAGAAAGAAAGAAAGAAAGAAAGAAAGAAAGAAAGAAAGAAAAAGCTAAAAGAAAAAAGAAAGAAAATAAAGCTGAAAGAAAGAAAGAGAAAGAAAGAAAGAAAGAAAGAAAGAAAGAAGCAAAGAAAGAAAGAAAGAAAGAAAGAAAGAAAGAAAGAAAGAAAGAAAGAAAGAAGCAAACAAAGAACGAAAGAAAGAAAGAAAGAAAGAAAGAAAGAAAGAAAGAAAGAAAGAAAGAAGCAAACAAACAAAGAATGAAAAAAAGAGAAAGAAAATACAGCTGAAAGAAAGAAAGAAAGAAAGAAAGAAAGAAAGAAAGAAAGAAAGAAAGAACCTCATGATGGAACAACTGTTTTGTAGCTGCTATAATATAACTGATAACAAGAACTTCCCTACATGTCTTACAGATGTTCCACGACATTAAATGTAACTATCAGAGGGGAACCGTGAGGGCCTTCTAGTCTTTCAGAGAAGCCCAAACATATCAGCATTTCAAATGTTATATTTAATTTCTTTCATTCTTTCATCATTTCATGATCATTATTCTCTTCTGATTCTAATTCAGGCTCATTTTCTACCAAATGTGTTTCAGAAATGAAAGGGTTACTGTCCTGAGAACATTAAAATCGAGTTATCCAATGAGATTGTTTTGTTTGTCGTCTCTAGGCTGAGAAGAGTTTAGAGCTGCTCACTCATTGGTTAGGACTTCATTGCCGGGACAGAAGGCCATGGCAGTGTATGTTTATGTAGGAAGTGACAGATTAATTAATTAACCAATCAGATTTTGATTTATAATGAGAGGGAGGGACCAAAAATTTATCACCCTCGGCCTTCTCGAACCCCAACGTGAGCTTAACCGCGAGTCGGCGCCATCAGCACAGCAGTGAAGTCACCTTCCAGCCAGTGTAGCGTTCATCAGTAGTGTTAGCGAATGCTAATTAATAAAGCAGTCAAGCCAGTGCTATCTATCGAGAGCAAGTAGCACAGACTAACGACCAAAAAACGAAGATTTCTGTCTCCAGACTCTTCTTCCACGCCGCACGCTCCCCGCAGTATTTTTCACTCAGACTTAAGTACTCATTTCCCTCTGTAATTTACTGAGTTACTTTTAAAATCAACATCGACAGCTACACACAACACAGCGACCTGGCAGCCTGACGCTAATCCCTTACAGAATCCTTTGCCCTGTTACTTTTTTGGTGTCCGGCTAAATTTTGGCTGAGCTCAAGTCCCAGCTCTAATCGTAACAGTTCATTACTGGTAACTATAAACAGATAAAAGCAAACATACTTTAATAAATAAACCATTGTCAAATCACTGCGTAAAAGAGGAATTAAACGTATAGGTTAAGATTTGGATTAAGTCACTTTTTTTCATTTTGTACGACTTCTTTGAGTCAGAAAAATAGCGACTCAGTGATAAAGCTCAATTATGCACTGATTACATTCAACAAATCCATCATTAATATCAGAAATTTAGGAGAGAAGAGGGTTTGTTTGTTTGTTTGTTTGTTTGTTTGTTTGTTTGTTTGTTTGTTTGTTTGTTTGTTTGTTTGTTTGTTTGTTTGTTTGTTTGTTTGTTTGTTTTTGTAGCTCTGATCCAACTTTCCACCTGAAAAATGATCCAGTACGTCTTTGGAGAAATGTTAGCATTACAAATTGGTGTTTAGGGTAAAATATTCTTTTTATTTATTATTAAGTGGGTGTGGTCTGAAAAAGAGAACGACTTCATAGCAGTGCTTTAATGGAGCTAATGTGTCGTTATTGTTTCGTTCCTGCTACACAGGATAAGAGCTTTTGGATTTTGATAAATTTGTTTTGGCACAACTGAGTGCCGTTGTGTGTCCTTACCCTGTCCAGGCCTCTCTCATACACACACACACACACACACACACACACACACACACACACACACACATGCACGCAGCCAGCTGCAACTCTGTTAGTATGACAGAGGGAGGATGGAGCCCATGTGATAAAGTCCTGTAGGGAGTGATGGGGAGGTTTCCTACAGTGAGGCCCTCTATGGGACTGAACGCTGGGACAGACTCATGATCCGCACCATGTGACCAGAGCGAGTGAGGGAGAGGTGCAAAGCCATGGGCTAGATCACAACTTGAATACGGTTTTAAAAAGCTGACGGGTTGATCGGGTTAAAAAACAACGACCAGCACCGAAATAAAACAAGAACACTTTCATATGTATAATAAGGTGTTATAATGCACTCATAAGACATTATACATATTGTTACAACTTTATGAAAAGACATTACGGTTCATAGCTTTGAATATACAGTATCAATTGTAAGAATAAAGCATTACAAGACATTATATCACCATTATATCTTCTCATAACGCATAATGCAGTGTGAGGCTTGGTGATATGCATGAAGACTACATATTAGTGATGATGCTTACTAACGATAGAGTATAATGTAGTTTCATGAATATAACATTGTGTATACACTACCGTTCAAAAGTTTGGGGTCACTTTGAAATGTCCTTATTTTTGAAAGAAAGGCACTGTTCTTTTCAATGAAGATCACTTTAAACTAATCAGAAATCCACTCTATACATTGCTAATGTGGTAAATGACTATTCTAGCTGCAAATGTCTGGTTTTTGGTGCAATATCTCCATAGGTGTATAGAGGCCCATTTCCAGCAACTATCACTCCAGTGTTCTAATGGTACAATGTGTTTGCTCATTGCCTCAGAAGGCTAATGGATGATTAGAAAACCCTTGTACAATCATGTTAGCACAGCTGAAAACAGTTGAGCTCTTTAGAGAAGCTATAAAACTGACCTTCCTTTGAGCAGATTGAGTTTCTGGAGCATCACATTTGTGGGGTCGATTAAATGCTCAAAATGGCCAGAAAAATGTCTTGACTATATTTTCTATTCATTTTACAACTTATGGTGGTAAATAAAAGTGTGACTTTTCATGGAAAACACAAAATTGTCTGGGTGACCCCAAACTTTTGAGCGGTAGTGTATAGGGGATATTACACGCTCAAGCGACGATATAAAGTTCATCTTTGAGTGGTGAATGTATATTTTTCAACATGAGAAGATAAACTTCATATCTTACCCCACTATGTAATGTTCTTTATATTATATGGACACATCCACACACAAAAAAAAAACAAACGCAAGTTAAATCAAAATAATTTTAATTTTGAACCGGTTCGCCATTTTGATAATGCGCATCGTCAGTGGGGAAAAAACTGGGAGTGACGTCATCGGAGTGAAATATCGGGAATTATTATACATACAGGACACTTTTTCGATGGAATAAAAACATGTGTTCTATTCCCTTCTAGCGAGTTTCATTCATTTGGTTTGATAGCGTGCAATATTGTTAGCATATCGCTTATCCTACGTGTATTATGTCACTCTAACCAATGGAGAATGAGCGTTGAATACAGTTTATGATATCGCATGGTTGTCAAGACAACATGACGTCACACGTCAGAGGCATAAAATGTCCGCATTAATGAGCGACTGGGACAATTTGTAAACAAACATGGCCGCCAGGTTTGCTTCGTTAAGTACAGAAGATGTTGAGAGAATTTTGAAAGAGAAAGATGCGTTGAACATCTAAAGGAATGTGTATGTATAATAATAATAATAATAATAATAATAATAATAATAATAATAATAATAATAATATTGGCTGGCTTTTTTTGTGGTCTATCAGATCTATTCCATTCAGCTACTCGTCTTCACCTCGTTCAGTATCATGCTAGCTGAATGGAATAGATCTGATAGACCACGAAAAAAAAAAACAGCCAATATTATTTAAATGTGTCACTCAGATCCGCGATGTATTTCGTATGAAAAATGTGAGTTTTTCAACACGAGAAGATAAACTTCACATCTTCAAGCCAACGTGTGAGTTTCTTTTTATTATATCAACACATTCACAAACAAAAAGTCCCCAAATTTATCAAAACAACCCACTCATCAATTTCCTCACGAGTGACAGATAGAGATTTATGTCATGGTTTTGGTTCTCCATGTCCCTGATGGAGCTCAGATGAAAAACACAAATCGCATATTTCCCAGTAAAACACTTGTGTCCATATGATATAATGCTTTATGAATGGATTATAACACGATATGAACATGTTCAGAGTCACTATTATAAAGCATCATGCTAACGATTGAAAAAGAAATACGGATGAGAGGAATACAGTGTTTTTAAAGCCTTATGAATGGATTATAACATGATGTGAACATAGAAATAGAAAGTATTACCAAAACAACTGCAAAAATAAAAAATAAGATCATGACGAACTTTTCTGTCTACTCGTGTAACAGAAATCATGCTAATGTTGTACTTAAGCATTGTGTACACAGGGTTACATGACTTCTACATAAACCCGCTATGACAGCTGATATAATCCACAAGCATTTATAAAGGCTATTCAGTGGTAATTATGCTTAACATATAATGCTGTAGCCCTGTGATGACCTGGCGACTTGTCCAGGGTGTACCCCGCCTTTCGCCCGTAGTCAGCTGGGATAGGCTCCAGCTTGCCTGCAACCCTGTAGAACAGGATAAAGCGGCTACAGATAATGAGATGAGATGAGATATAATGCTGTTGATTAAAATACTCAAGGTTTTAAAAGTAACACTACATGTTTTTTTTTTCTGTTTACACCACAGACCTGTTGAATTCTTGATTCTGATTAGTCACATGGTGTTGACTAGTCTTCTACAACAGCAGCTCCGACAGTTGTGAAAATCACAGGGACTTGTATGTCAGACGCACTGCATGATTTTAAGCACAATTATAAACAGATTTAAAGAAAATCATATAATTGTCGTACAAACAGTTTTTCAGGAAGGAGTCTCCATTTACATTTTCCAACATGGTGAAGTCTTTGGGATTTATGGTTTTTCGGTAACGGGAAAAGTCTCATTAACTTCGAGAGAGAGAGAAATAAAACAAAAGCTGGATGTTTGTAGCTGCTATAACATCAGTGAGAACTGGAAATAACTTCTTTCACAGATGTTTAATAACATTCACGTGATTATAAACGGATAAAACGAATGACTTGTGGTTTTTTATTTTTAAAAATTGTAATCATTCGCAAATTGCTACTTTTTAAAATGGAATAAACACTTTGAATTGTGCTGTAATTGGAAAACAAGACCATCAATGACGGCATAGATCACTCCGGCCCTGTCTAATCCAGAAGGAACGATCTAAAGTGGGCCACCTTGTGCAATAAATGTTGCAAGCTATATGCACTATATACAAGCTATATACAGAAGCGATATCCACCCTAGGAATACCGACCTATTTACCAGAAAGAATCCAAAATGGCGAGGAATTGACCAAGAAGAAGCAATTGTTGTTGAACTGCTTCAGGCATTAAGGCTTAATTTGTCCATAACTTCATGAATAATTGTAATTAAGCAAATCTGGGTAGAATTTCTATGCACCCTAGGTACCCCTACCTTCATGCCAGAAAGAATCAAAATCGGTGAAGAATTGAGGGAGAAGTAGCGATTTGTGTGGAAACTGTTCATTAGGGCTTAATTACTCCATATCTTCATTATTAATTGCAATTATGCAAATTTGGGTAGAAGCTATATGCACCCCAGGCAGACCTACCTTCCTGCCAAAAAGAATAAAAATCGGTGAAGAATTGAGAGAGAAGAAGCGATTTTTGTGAAATGCAGACGACGCCGGACGGATGATGGACAAAACATGACGGCATAAACTCATCACCTGTCAGCCGGATGAGCTAATAATAAACATGAGGTTGGTAACAGTAACTCCATTTGACTTGAGGACACATCACACCATCGTGTCGTTGATTATTAGCTCATCCGGCCAACGGGCGATGAGTTTATGCCGTCACGTGTTGTTCATCGTCCGCCCAGCGTCGTCCACATTTCATGAAAATCGCTTCTTCTCTCTCAATTCTTCACTGATTTTTATTCTTTTTGGCAGGAAGGTAGGTCTGCCTGGGGTGCATATGGATTCTATCCAAATTTCTATAATTGCAATGAATAATGAAGATATGGAGTAATTAAGCCCTAACAAGCAGTTTCCACACAAATCGTTTCTTATCGATCAATTGTTCACCGATTTTGATTCTTTCTGGCATGAAGGTAGGGGTACCTAGGGTGCATAGAACTTCTACCCAGATTTGCTTCATTACAATTATTAATGAAGTTATGGACTAATTAAGCCTGTGTAGGTGGAATTGGGATTAATTAAATTATAAATTATGTAATAATTGATAATAGAATTAATCAATTTATAATTAAAGATCAGTCTCATAAAATCTTAAATTATTAATCTTAATATTCACTGTGAATGGTTACATTCAAGATTAATGGTAGCTCTGCATTAGATGGGAAACCCAGTTGTATACAAAAGCTAAATTTGAAGGAAAAAGGAGTTCTAAATAGTTGACCTTGTGAATAAACAACAGGAACAAGTAAAATGTAATTCAATTTGATTAACTTTTATTTGTCTACTACTCACTAATAAGAATCTCACAAAATACATTCAATGTCGGGCAAAGGTAATAACAAGGCACAACAGTGGAACAATTACACCTGGGCCATAGGTTTGGGGCAGGAGAGAGGGGGAGAGAGAGAGAAAGAGAGAGATAGGAAAAGAGAATCCCTTGTGTGTGCGTGTGTGTGTGTGTGACTAGGGAAAGCCGATGCGTGTGTGTGTAGGTGTGTGTGTGTGTATCTGTGGGCAGATGCTAACGACTAGCCACTCTAGCAATGCTTAAGCAAAATGGCGGTCAATGCCTAGATGTCGTGAACTAGGTGACGTATCACAGGTAGCTCAATGAGGGAGGTACCAAAATGGCGTCGGGGAATATGGCGCCTGCAGGCCTAGTCGAGAACACAAGCCTACCAGCTAGCGTATCACCCTGAGGTAGCTAGCAATGAGTTGCTAATGAGAATCTGGCCATGTTACAGCTGGATCCAAACACTGTGCTTAACAACAATTTCCAACAGACTATCTAGGCAAAGAACTCAACGCAAGGGAGAGAGAGAGAGAGAGAGAGGAAGAGTAATAGGTGTTGGATGGAGAGGACTAGGCCTTGTAGCGGTCCAGCCTCGGGGCTTAAAATAACAAACTTGTCGCTGCGCTGCTAATCAGATAGGGAAGCTAGCAATGGAGTTAAGGAAAGACATAACATGCAAGATACCCTGTTTAACAAGTTCAAAGAAAAACAAAACCAAAACAAACAATAAAAAGGCACCTTCCGTGTCTGAGCGGGTATGCTAAACAGCTCAAAGCTTGAACATGACCCTAACAACCATCTGAATAAGCTACAAATTACTAAAATTTGCCCAAGTGCCTACTCAATGCGATGGAAGTTCGTTCTCCGATGTCCGCGCTGAGGGTCGCGGTCCGAGAAGAGGAGGCTAGCGGCGAATTGCGTCCAACCGTGGCTAAACGAAGCAGGGAGATGGAGGCCTAGCTGGTCCACGGTGCTTCGGGAGAAACCTCCGGTGATGCGTCGACGAGAAAAAGGCTGAGAGGAGCGAAGCTGTCCGCAAATGCCTCTTAGCGTGGAAAACTACTTAACTGTAGTGAAACTTTGCAAAGGTTTAGAATCAAAACCACTATATCACTGAAACCTAGCGGGTCGTTCAAAAGTTCGGCTGAAACTAATTTGAACAGGCTGTTCTCAGACAATAGCGGTTAGTCTCAACACTGCAGCAAGCATGCCTACAGTCCGTCCGACCACTCCAGTAGTCAGAACATGAGAGAGTGAATCGAGGCGCTCTCGATACAGTTAAAGCAGTTCCACTTTACGTCACATCCGGGTGGAGCGCGCAAGGAATTGTGGGATCGTTATGGGGCGCTGGCAAGTTACCAACATTCCCCCCTTGGCCATAGGCGCTGAAAGGAGTGATACCCTATGGGCACATGGTGTTTAGTCCGCGACCCACGGTCCCTAGTAATCCACAACGGTAGTTCCACAATGAGGTAGTTCCACAATGAGGTAGTTCCAAGGGTCCTTTCTGTGAAAAGTCTTTCAGACACAGTTCAACAGTTCAATACATTTCATACAGTCCATAAGATGCATAGGCACTTGGGCATGAAAGCATAGGCACTTGGACATGAAAACAATTACACTATGGCTACTTAACTACCTTCGACATACAACATTTCACACAGCAAACAAAGAAATAATCAAAACTCCATAAAAGAAAATGGAAGAGAGGGGTTAGTTAACGTGTTAGCAAGCCTACTCTTCAAGAAAGTTAGTGGAGGCCTTAGGTCTGATGGAGAATCGGACAATGCCACAATCTAATTTCTCAGGTGCGTAGATCGTTTTGTCCAGTTTGCGGTGTAGTGTCAGTATGTACCTATGTAGAGTGATGGCTATGAAGACTGTGATAACCCAACCGCTAGCTAGAAATCCCAGCGCAATTCGGCTCATTAAAGATCCTTGATCGGACGAGGGGTTTGCGCGGTAACTCAAGAAAGTGGTAGCGATGCCAGTGGGCTTAAGATTGAATGGCACGGTTTTGGTCCCTTCCAGCAGTAGTTGTGCTTGGAGGGTGGAGTTTATCTCAAGTTCGTGACCTGGGAAGGCATCGGGCATTTCTATCTCGGTCTCATACTGGTCAGCGCGAAGGTGATGGAGGGTGATGTCACCCACGTGAACAGTGGCTCCTAGTGGGACACTTAGGAGAGAGGTTTTGTTAGGGATCTTCATTCTAGTGGCAGTGTTATGTTGATCATATGATATCAGAATCTCGGTTTGGGGAGTGTTGATTAGCCACCGATTACCAGCTCTTTCTACTCTAGTTCCTATTCTTTCATCTTTAATGGACAATTTGCCTGCACACTTCTGATCGGGGACTTTTGTCAATCCACAGAGACGGTCTGTGGTGTCTCGGATAAAGGGATTGCTGGGGCAGACCCAGTGGATATCTTTGGTAGAGGTGCACATGTCTAAGTTAGGGATGAGGTAGATAGAGGGGTTGTCATTGTGATAGGCTATGGTGGGAGGTGTCTGCAAACATACGTGTACGTCATTGTTCCAGAAACCTACATTAAGGACAGATTTGATTCTGTATATGTTTTGCCGTTCAATAACGGGGAGATTGAGGATGAAGCCTATTTCTAGGTTTTGAGGGTTCACAAAAATGGGAATAGCACTGCCAAGACTATAAGCCAGATGAATCTGTGATGAGTAAACGTTAGTCGTGGTAGTAGATCGGAGTATGCTGTCAACCATGCTGAGGGGTATCAAATATGGTGGGATTTTACCTCCACCCAGGGTGCTGAGAGAGCTACTTACTTCTCTCATCAGGTCCTGCATTAGGTCTCGGATTACTCGGACGTACTTGACTTCGCTTCTCATGATTGCCGCTAGCCTGTCTACGGCATGCACTGTGTTCTTGATTAATGTAGAATGCATGTTAACAGTTAGTATGGTTCCCTGCAGGGTTTTGCCTAGGCCCTGTAGCTCCTCCTGTTGAGTTAGTAGTCTACCCTGGATTTCTGGCATTTCTTCCTTAAGAATGTTCATTTCTCATTTGACCACGGTCAGGCTAATGGTGTTAATGGCAGAGAGGCCCATTGAGAACAGAGAGCCGATGGCGGATGCAGCAGTAAGTAGTCCTCCGAGGAACCGTTTAGGGCATGTTTTGCCACTGAGTTCCTCCTCAGTGACTATGAACTTCTGTAACTGTTCGAGAATGTGAACTGTGGTACGCTTGGCGTGTTCGATGTTGGACCCAATCTCGGAGTTAGGCCCGGTTTCGAGGTTTGTTTGTGTGGGTGACCTAAAATGCTTACAGTACACATCCTGAATCATGAAGGGCCAATAGACAATCTTTTGGTGTGTCTGGTAGGTCGCCTGAGCGTTCCTATGGCCCCCGCACAGGTTGTCGTGAGCGTACTGCAACATGACCCCCCTATGATCTGTGGGCACGACCCACCGGGGAGGTCCCTGGTTGCGTGGTGTGTACACCAGGAGGTAAGCGGAACGATGACTGTTCAAGCAGCGGAGTCCCACACACAGCTAAGTCGAGCTCCATGAAGAATTTGAGAGGCTGGAAGAACGCCTGGGAGCTACGAAACTGTTGGTCTTTCATGATGACCAGTTTAAGAGGGGAACCAGCAGTCCTAGCGGGAATGACAACGTCGAATTCGCTAGCGACATGGCAGGCTTGGGGAATCGTTTGTCCTGACCGCATTTGTTCCGGGTCAGCTTGGAACGGGTGCTTAGTGGCGTTGGCTTGGGTCCAGATGACCCGGTTGACTAGGTCCAGCTGGGCTCCCAGTCTGACCAAGATGTCTGCCCCGATGACCAGTGAGTCAGGAAGTCCGGGGACGACACTCAAGAAATGAAGAAATTCTCTCTGACCAATGGCGAGCGACACGGCGCAGACGCCCGTGGCTTTGGTGGGGCTCTGTGGTTGTTCGGCTGACAGTAGCCGGTGGCTCTTCCGCACAAAGACAGGGGAAGGAGTGCTCTGACGCACTATGTCGAACCACGTTTGGCTGATGGCTGACTTCTCTGACCAAAGCGCTAACCTGATGCCCGGTGCCGTGACGTCGTTGACGGTAATGTTGCCAGATATCCAGGGGTAGTACCTGGTTGGGGCAGATTTGCCAAGAAAGCAAAGGAAAGACGGGTGGCCATCGAGCGCGTTGCGGTTGAGAAGAGTGTCGGTTGAGTTTGGCGCTTCTTGACTCGGCTCAGGGTGGAGCGGAGTGGTCTCGAGGTTCTCAGGGAACTGCCCTGACTCAGCTATCGGTGGAGTAGCATCCGCGCTAACTTCATCGCAACGGGCTCGGTCATGACGACGAGGATCTGGGGTCTGTGGGGACGCGACCTGGGCCCACAGTTGCCCACGACGACAGTCAATGAGGGGTGCTAGCCTATCTAGTAGGTCTTGGCCAATGAGGAACGGTTCTACCCCAACAGAGCAGATGTAAGTGGGGTGAGTGATGGACATGCCCTGGAACATGAGTTCCAACCATGCGATGGTTGTTACTGGGGCTTGATTCTGGGTGAAGCTAACCAAGTTGATGTCACAGCGTTCGGTTCTGATGGGTCTACCTTGCGCGCGCATCAGAAACCTCTGCGAAGACTTTGGAACACATCAGGGTGATTTCCGACCCAGTATCCAAGAGAGCTTGGAGGGAAATGTTGCCTTCTACCACCACTGGGGTATAGATATGCTTGGCGTTGCCTTTCCTAACCAAATCTCCAAGAAACTGTGTCAGGGGTGCATCCTGCGGGTCAGGCTTCACCACCGGAGGGGGTTGTTTCACCTCATCACTGCCTATCGGGCAGGGGTCCTTTCCCCACCCCACGAGGTAGACACGTGGTGGTGGTGGTGGTGGGGATGGGTCCCGGCCAAGTCATGCTGACGGGTTGTCCCTGTCCTTGCTCGGCTTACCCTTCTTTTTCTTATCGCTCAGCAGTTGTTTAATCTGTGCTAGTTCAGCCCTCAGTTCTGCCATCCCAAGCGGCTCTTGGTTGGCTTGTTTAGCGGTAGCTGGCTTAGGGCTCTGCTCCCTTCGAGAGGAGTTGCGATGGGGCCCTGACTGTCCGCTATCCTGAGATTTAGGGCCGTGACTGCCAGGTTTGCGGTTACCTTGCCCTTTGGCGTTGGGGCCCTGTTCCCCCTTGGCTCCAGCTTGTCGGCCATTCCAGTTACCTTTGGGTTGACTCGACGTCTGGTGGCCGGGGTTTGGGTTCGCCCAAGGGGGTCCGCTGTTTGGGGCTTCACCCCCTTCTAGGCCTAAGGACTGACCTTCCTGCTCATGTAGGCTGAGGACTCTGGGATCGTCCTCGTGGCGGTCCGTGGGTCGGACGAACGTCTCCCACGTTAGTTGTGCGGTGCGACGCATTTCTCTCATAGTATGGGGGTGCTGGCGACACGCGAGTGTTACTTGGTTACGGATGCACAGGTGAAGGTTATGGAGGAAGAGGGACTTGAAGTTGCGATCTTCCTCTAGCCCGGGCTCGCTTCTGCCCTGAAAGTACGCCGCGCGGAGCCAACGGTAGTACTCGCGAGGGTGTTCGCTTCGTTTCTGTCTGATTTGAATGGCACCCATCGTCGCAGCAGTCTCATCCTCGTACAACGAGTATTCCTCTTTCAAGTACTTACGTATTTTCTTGTAGATGTCGAGGACTGACTGTGGTAGGGTCTCAATGAATGCTCGTACGCCACTACCTAAAGTTTTCCAGACTAGTCTGGCCTTTTCACGCGACGTAGCCTCTGGCAGGTCCAGGAGGCTACGTTCGATTTCCCGGAAATAATCATTAACGCTTCGGTGTCTATGATTTTCCGGCTCAAAACGCTCTATGTCTTTCGCAAGGATGTCGATTTGGCGGATCCTAGTATTGCGTTCTGCGACGAGGCATTTTGATTTTGACCCGTAGGGGTCCTCGCTGTCTTCGCTATTTGAGCTGCTCTCATATCGCCTATGTCTGCGTTTCGGCTTGTAGTGTAGGGTGTAGTGGGGAGTAAAGTAAAAACTCCCAGCGCCACGAGATGGCGATCGCGTGGCTTTCACACGAGTTGAGCTTGGGTGCGGTGTCTGATCTACCGTTCTAAGCTCAGGTTCTTCCTCCTCCAGAGCAGAACTCTGTTCTTGGGAGGGTTTGGCCGATCCCTCATCTGAGCGACGTGCTTGTGTCACTTCTTCTCTGAGGCATTCTATTTCGCGCTTTAGTTCATCTTGTGTGGCTCTCATGCCCACGAGGCTACTCTCCGCGCTTTCTGCTCTCCTTTGAGCTTTGGCCAGTTGTCGTTTTAGTGTTCTTTTCTCTTGTTCGATGGTCATACACACATGTTCCATTTCCTTATAGTAGATCATGAACAATTTGGGTAGCCCTTCTGGGAGAGTCATCGCACGCTCCTTAAGCTCCCTAACGGCTATGTGTATTTCATCAAAGCGAGCCTTTTGGTCCAGATCACAGAAGTAATTTCTCCTATCCTCCGGGACTTGGCCTAAATCGCCTATAACGTCGAAAAGAGAGAGGAGGGGCTCTTCTGACTCACTTGCTGGGGAATGCGACATTTTGTTCGAAATGTATTAATTAACTTAAAGGAAATTAATACTAGGTGTTGATTAGGTTAGAATTTAATTTAATCCAAGTTGCTAAATAATTGATTTGTGGTTTCTTAGCTACTTTGTTTTTCACTAATGTTTCACTTGTATTAATTAGCTCAATTAATAATATTAGTTAACAATAATGATTATTATTAATAATATTAATTAAGTACTTGGATTAGATATTACTCTAATGTACTAATCAATTAAACCGGTTTATCAGCTAACTGTGGTTGACAGCTGAATTTCAGTTCTGTGATTAACACACTGTTAATGATTCACCATTAAAGTCACCTGTGTTATACCTTGGCAGTTGATTTTGGGTATATAGCAGTTTACAAGTTATTGTTGAGAAATTCACAAGGTCATTAAACTATTCCTCACACAAGGCACCACTTTATGTAGGTGGAATTGGGATTAATTAAATTATAAATTATGTAATAATTGATAATTGAATTAATCAATTTATAATTAAAGATCAGTCTCATAAAATCTTAAATTATTAATCTTAATATTCACCGTGAATGGTTACATTCAAGATTAATGGTAGCTCTGCATTAGATGGGAAACCCAGTTGTATACAAAAGCTAAATTTGAAGGAAAAAGGAGTTCTAAATAGTTGACCTTGTGAATAAACAACAGGAACAAGTAAAATGTAATTCAATTTGATTAGCTTTTATTTGTCTACTACTCACTAATAAGAATCTCACAAAATACATTCAATGTCGGGCAAAGGTAATAACAAGGCACAACAATGGAACAATTACACCTGGGCCATAGGTTTGGGGCAGGAGAGAGGGGGAGAGAGAGAGAAAGAGAGAGATAGGAAAAGAGAATCCCTTGTGTGTGCGTGTGTGTGTGTGTGACTAGGGAAAGCCGATGCGTGTGTGTGTAGGTGTGTGTGTGTGTGTATCTGTGGGCAGATGCTAACGACTAGCCACTCTAGCAATGCTTAAGCAAAATGGCGGTCAATGCCTAGATGTCGTAAACTAGGTGACGTATCACAGGTAGCTCAATGAGGGAGGTACCAAAATGGCGTCGGGGAATATGGCGCCTGCAGGCCTAGTCGAGAACACAAGCCTACCAGCTAGCGTATCCCTCTGAGGTAGCTAGCAATGAGTTGCTAATGAGAATCTGGCCACGTTACAGCTGGATCCAAACACTGTGCTTAACAACAATTTCCAACAGACTATCTAGGCAAAGAACTCAACGTAAGGGAGAGACAGAGAGAGAGAGAGAGGGGAAGAGTAATAGGTGTTGGATGGAGAGGACTAGGCCTTGTAGCGGTCCAGCCTCGGGGCTTAAAATAACAAACTTGTCGCTGCGCTGCTAATCAGATAGGGAAGCTAGCAATGGAGTTAAGGAAAGACATAACATGCAAGATACCCTGTTTAACAAGTTCAAAGAAAAACAGAACCAAAACAAACAATAAAAGACACCTTCCGTGTCTGAGCGGGTATGCTAAACAGCTCAAAGCTTGAACATGACCCTAACAACCATCTGAATAAGCTACAAATTACTAAAATTTGCCCAAGTGCCTACTCAATGCGATGGAAGTTCGTTCTCCGATGTCCGCGCTGAGGGTCGCGGTCCGAGAAGAGGAGGTTAGCGGCGAGTTGCGTCCAACCGCGGCTAAACGAAGCAGGGAGATGGAGGCCTAGCTGGTCCACGGTGCTTCGGGAGAAACCTCCGGTGATGCGTCGACGAGAAAAAGGCTGAGAGGAGCGAAGCTGTCCGCAAATGCCTCTTAGCGTGGAAAACTACTTAACTGTAGTTAAACTTTGCAAAGGTTTAGAATCAAAACCACTATATCACTGAAACCTAGCGGGTCGTTCAAAAGTTCGGCCGAAACTAATTTGAACAGGCTGTTCTCAGACAATAGCAGTTGGTCTCAACACTGCAGCGAGCGTGCCTACAGTCCATCCGACCACTCCAGTAGTCAGAACATGAGAGAGTGAATCGAGGCGCTCTCGATACAGTTAAAGCAGTTCCACTTTACGTCACATCCGGGTGGAGCGCGCAAGGAATTGTGGGATCGTTATGGGGCGCTGGCAAGTTACCAACACCTGAATGAGCAGTTCAACAAAAATCACTGCTTCTCTGTCAATTCCTCGCCGTTTTGGATTCTTTCTGGTAAATAGGTCGGTATTCCTTGGTTGGATATCACTTCTATATATAGCTTGTATATAGTGTATATAGCTTGCAACATTTATTACATAAGGTGGCCCACTTTAGATCGTTCCTTCTGGACTAAATGGGGCCAAAGTGAGCTACATCGTCATTGATGGTCTCATTTTCCTAATATGTCATGTTTAATTCCTTAATTGTAAGATTTGTATTAATATCATGACTTCTGTAAGGACACTATATGTATATTTTATATCTTTTTTTGTAGCTCTTTAGTCAAGTGAGTTGAAATGCATTTTATTTTTATGCAATTTTGAATTTAAGCCAGTACCACGACATCGTCATGACACAGCTCTGTATGTATTGGTGTGTATTTTGTCTGTTATGAAACAGCAACAGTTTATAACAGTCTTTTGGAAATAATCCTGTTGGAATAAGCCTTTATAAACCTTTATGTCAGTCATCATGAATGGAGTCATGTAGCTCTATGAACATGACCCTTGTGTAAAGTGTTACTGAAATGTTTAAAGCTAAACGTGATCCAATAATAAATCTACTATTATTATTATGCATCATACTTTATGATGTATGTCGAAATGCTGAAACTGAATATGAGCGGCCTAATTTAACCCGACTTTTTCGACTCGATTCTTCAAACTAGTGATGTATGTTGTTATTATTATTCTGCCACTCATATCTTGCTTCATGGCTTTTAACGGTGGAATTGTAAAGCATAATGTTTTTTGGATTGAAGAGGAAAAATGACTTCATGTAAATTTACAGATTGCCACGCTGTTTTATCTCCTGGTCATGCAGCCAGAACAGTCATGAGGGGCCAGGCTGGGTCATCTGGTTCTGTTTGCTTCACATTTTTAGCGCACAGCTTTTTTTGAGGTTCATTGGGGATCAGTACGGAGAACAATGTGAATTACAACCATGCGTTCACCATGTCCAGATTGTGAGCTTTAAAGTCCCATTAGTCTCCTGCTTTTGTGTTGACAGATGGAAAAAATCACGTTTTTGACATACAGAATCAAAAAATCAACAAATGCACAACTGTTAGAGGATTCCTGACGAAACCCGACACATTCGGTGGTTTCTGCGTAACCCTATGCCATTTCCAGAACTTAATTAAAAGTTGCATCATGTTAATGTAAATGGTCACAGCGGCAGTTTTTACAGCCGTGGTGGAGGTAGAGGTTCTGCATAATCAAAACATCGTGAACTTGCAGCGTTTGTGTATGCAAATGAAGGAAGTAAACCTCCGTTGATCTGTTCTGGAAAGAAGGTGATAAAATATTCCTCTTAATAACAGCACTAACCTCAGTCTCAAGGCAAACAAAAAGGTATTTTTTTTGAATTATGCTAGGGTGGAACTTGGTGTTTGGATGACATGCTGTAGGCACATCAGGAATTTATTTAGAAGCCACAGAAACCATCATGCTGATGTATTAATACTTTCATGAGAAATACATTCAGGTTTGGCATTTTGTGGTTAATTCTCAGATCATTTTTGTCACTGTGAAATCTTCACTGCTTGGTTGACAGACAATGTGATTGGACAGTTGAAATGCCTAACACATTGAAAGTTAATAATAATAATAAAAATAAAGATGAGTAAATTAGATTATGGTTCACATTAGGGATAGGGTTAGTGGTTATGGCTTTTCTTAGAACATCCGTGTGAAATCCAACAAAATCAGATTCGTTGGTAAGAATTCCTGCAAATTTTGCATAAAATGCTGAGATCGGGTTGCCCTTAAACTGTCTTCACCAATTTTTTATTTATTTTTTTCTGAGAAACGGCATTGATCCAGGATCAGCTCCACTATATCACTAGAGTTTAGTTGAATTTAAAGGAAATCTACTTTAATCTAGACCATGCAAAGTCTTCTCTTTAGGAAACCCCTTAATAAGTTGATATAAAAGCCTCCAACAGGATGAAAATACATCCGAAACGTTTGTGTGTTTGCTTTAATGTATATGCAATTTGACAGAAGGGAACCGTGAGGGCCTTCTAGTCCTTCAGAGAAGCCCAAACATATCAGCATTTCAAATGTTATATTTAATTTCTTTCATTCTTTCATCGTTTCATGCTCATTATTCTCTGCAATTTTTAATTTGGCCTCATTTTCTATTAAATTTACTTCAGAAATGAAAGGGCTACTGTCCTGAAAACATTAAAATCGAGTTATTCAATGAGATTTTGTTTGTTTGTTTGTTTGTTTGTTGTGTCTAGACTGAGAAGAGTTTAGAGCTGCTCACTCATTGGTTACGACTTCATTGCCGGGACAGAAGGCCATAGCAGTGTATGTTTATGTGTAAGTGACAGATTAATTAACCAATCAGATTTTGGTTTATAGTGGGAGGGACCAAAAATGTATCACCCTCAGGCTTCTCGAACCCCAACGTGAGCTTAAACACGAGTCAGCACCGTCAGCACAGCAGTGAAGTCACCTTCCAGCCGGTGTAGCGTTCATCAGTAGTATTAGTGAATGCTAATTAATAAAGCAGTCAACCCAGTGCTATCTATCAAGAGCAAGTAGCACAGACTAACGACCGAGAAACTAAAATTTCTGTCTCCAGACTCTTCTTCCGGGGTGGCATGGTGGTGTAGTGGTTAGCGCTGTCACCTCACAGCAAGAAGGTTCTGGGTTCGAGCCCCGTGGCTGGAGAGGGCCTTTCTGTGCAGAGTTTGCATGTTCTCCCTGTGTTTGCATGGGTTTCCTCCAGGTGCTCTGGTTTCCCCACAGTCCAAAGACATGCAGGTTAGGATAATTGGTGGCTCTAAATTGACTTTAGGTGTGAATGGTTGTTTGTCTCTGTGTCAGCCCTGTGGTGACTTGTCCAGGGTGTACCCTGTGTCTTGCCCATAGTCAACTGGGATAGGCTCCAGCTTGCCTGCAACCCTGTGGAACAGGATAAGCAGCTACGGATGGATGGATGGATGGACTCTTCTTCCACGCTGCATGCTCACTACTGTATTTTTCACTCAGACTTAAGTATTCATTTCCCTGTGTAATTTACTGAGTTACTTTTAAAATCGACATCAACAAATACAAACAGCGGAGCAATCTGGCAGCCTGCAGCTAATCCCTTAAAAAATCTTTTGCCCTGTTGCTTTTTTGGTGTCTGGTTAAGTTTTGGCTGAGCTCAAGTCCAAGCTCTAATAGCAATGGTTCACCACTGCAGTTTGGTGGTTTTTTTAACTAAATGTACAACTGAAAATGTCTACACTTTGCTATCTGTACAAATAGATACATTTTGCATTCATAATTGATTTGTGATTCACAGTAACCTGGGAAAATGTGCAAATTAATACATTCCAAGGGCAAGTATTACCGGTACATGTGTGTAATTATAGCATTTACCAAGTAAGAAGTTTTTAAAGTGCAGGGCGTGTCTCTGTAGCGGGAAGGAATTGCAGATGAGGTGTGGGTAAGGGTTCATCTCATCTCATTATCTCTAGCCGCTTTATCTTGTTCTACAGGGTCGCAGGCAAGCTGGAGCCTATCCCAGCTGACTACAGGCGAAAGGCGGGGTACACCCTGGACAAGTCGCCAGGTCATCACAGGGCTGACACATAGACACAGACAACCATTCACACTCACATTCACACCTACGCTCAATTTAGAGTCACCAGTTAACCTAACCTGCATGTCTTTGGACTGTGGGGGAAACCGGAGCACCCGGAGGAAACCCACGCGGACATGGGGAGAACATGCAAACTCCACACAGAAAGGCCCTCGCCGGCCACGGGCCTCGAACCCGGACCTTCTTGCTGTGAGGCGACAGCGCTAACCACTACACCACCGTGCTGCTGGGTAAGGGCTGATATGGAAAATACCAAAAATAAATATTTAAAACCTTTATATAGGTTTGCGCAGGAGCTCATCATTTTATGATAGAATATAATCCAAAATACAGCACATAAGCTAATCAATGCTTGCACAGGCTTTCTGGCCACTCCAGTGTTAAGTGACCATTGTTAAGCCCCGCCCCCTTCCACCATTTTATACGAGTAATGTTTTGGCCCGTTCTGGTAACGCTTGAAAGATCGATGCAGCGCTGTCAGTTTCTGTCAAGGTAAACAGAGAACGTGTATCAAAATTGATTAAAAATGAGGCATTTGGGGGTACATGTTCTCCAAAAACTGGAAAGTGGAACTGATGGGGGAAAAAATCGCCTTCATGGATTAAATAATCAGAAAGTTTCAAAAATGATATTGACCAAATGTAGCCTACACACATCTTATATGGGAAGGGTGTAAAAAATGTCAATGAACTAGCATCAAATGACCTCATTACTGTATATCACAGTCAAGTTTACACTTTTCTATTCTTTTGTTGTTGTTGTTGTTGTTGTTGTTGTATTCCCAACAGCTTTTTGAAATTACTGCAGCTACTGAGAACATTCATACTTGCAAAGTTCTCATTTGCATGTTATTTGTCATTCATACAAATACTGTATCATCATTCATACAAATTATCATACAAATCTCATTCATATAAAAATCCTCAACAAGGTTTGAGAGGATCCAGGGTTTATCCCGGGAACGTTGGGTGTGAGATGGGATTTGTTATTTGGAATCATAGTGAATCACAACAACAAGCTTGAAATTTATATTTTATATTTTAAATAGCTGTTTACACAGTATATGCACATATAATTTTAAACCTTTCCTTTTTCGAAGATTTATCTGTATCGTGTATAAGACGGCATGAACTCTGAGTCTCGATCGAGCTGTTCGCATGAATTTGTTTCTATGATGCCAGTAAATTTGGTAAGTCAATTTTATGAGACATTTTATTGCTTATATGAATTAAATAGACAATATTTTATCTGCATTAACTGCCTCATTCTCATTTAGCAGCCACAGCTGAGCCGTTTGTTCTCAGTTGTCGTGGATAAAACTATTCATTCCATTATGTTTATTGAATAGATTTACTGAAGTGGGGTGAAATGACATAAACAGAGTGTGTCTATTAAACCCTGTTGTAAGAAATGGCCTAACACTTTCTTCTGAAGTCAGGAAACCAAAGTTGGTTTGAAAGACCCACTGTGCTGACAGATTTGAAATCTCACACCCCCAGTTGCACTGTTTTGCCCGGAGTACAAACAGGAACAGGAAAAAATGTCTCATGCTTAACCAAATTAGCAATCCACTGACATTATACTATTATGTCATGCTTTTATTTGAACATAAATAGAGCTTTTAAAATACTGCCTCTTCCAGAGCTTGGTGATCTTTCAGTGTATTAAATTAGAAGATGGACTTTACTTAGCCACAGCTGTCTCTATCGCCTATTCATCCAGGATCATGATTAATCATGAAGATCACAAAGGTTAGCGCTGACATATGGTTATTACAACCCCTTCTACTATACAGCAAAATGTAAAATTTAGGCATTTAGGCACAGAAAGGATATATAACATAACATGTTGTGTAGTTGTACATTAGCTTTTTTAGATGATACCATCAATAGCATAGAACCTGAAAGCCTGATTTATACTTCTGCGAAGAACCTACTCTGGAAATATGGACATTCACAAAGGGTGAAGTATTTATACTTGCAAGTCAAATCAATTTATTTGTATCGCGCATTTAACAATAGACATTGTCGCAAAGCAAATATCCCTAATGTGCAAGCCAGAGGTGATGGTGGTAAAGAAAAACTCCCTCAGACAACGCGAGGAAGAAACCTTGAGAGGAACCGGACTCAAAAGGGAACCCATCCTCATCTGGGTGATAACAGATAGCGTGATTATAAATAACTCGCTTCTATAAGTGTGTCCTATATGGTCAGAAAGTACAATTGCGTAACCAAGAAATTCATTATAGTTTTAACATGAAGTCAATTTTGTTGAAGTTATCACCTGTTCATTGATGGACACTTGAATGCAAGACTGTTCATGGCACCTGCAGTCCTGAAGTTATCATGGCAATTGACGTCCTAAACCATCGTAGCAAAAATGTAAGTGTCCACTGCCATCTTCTAAGTGTATCGTTCAACTGTCCATATGGGGCCATCCTCTCCAGGAGCGATGTGATGAGATTCCAGCCAGAAGTAGGGCATCAGGATGGATCAGGCAGGTCTGAAGAGCAGGAGAGGCCAGCATCACTGGTATCTCGGGACTGATGTGTAACTTGACAGAGAGAGACAGAGAGAGAGAGAGAAAACACAGATTGTTAGGTGTGCCAGTTGTCACCTAATGGTTAAGAACAGTATACATTGTGTGCTGAGTGCAAGCACGGATTCCGGCAAGACTAACTATGACAACATAACTAAAAGGGAGAGCCAGAAGGTAACACACATGAAGGCACCCTGGGACATAAAGCAGCAGCCACTCCACCGTCAACAAACCTGAGTGAATGCATGGGGGGGGACAGCGTTCATGCATTCCAGTTTACCAAAACACTCTATGCCTGAGGACCCTCCATATCTACTCCCTTATCTAATAAAAAGCTATTAACAAAAGGTTTGACAAAACAGATATGTTTTCAGCCGAGACTTAAACACTGGGACTGGGTCTGAGTCCTGAACACGACTTGGAAAGCTATTCCAAAACTGTGGGGCTTTGTAAGAGAAAGCTCTGCCCCCTGATGTAGCCTTCACTATTTGAGGTACCAACAAATAGCCTGCACCTTTTGATCTAAGTAGGCATGGTGAGTCATAAAAGAGCAGAATTTCGTTCAAGTACTGTGGTGTGAGACCATTCAGTGCTTATTGGTCAATAGTAGTATTTTATAATCAATGCAAATTTTAAGTGGGAGCCAGTGCAGTATGGATAAGACGGGGATGATGTGGTCATATCTTCTAGTTCTAGTAAGGACTCTTGCTCCTGCATTTTGGACAAACTGGAGCTTGTTTATGCACTTACTGGAACATCCAGACAGTAAGGCATTAAAGTAATCCATTCTTTAAGTTCGTTTCTTAAGACACGTATTTTTTAGTATGTTACCTCGTTTGTTTAAAACATATTAAAGTAATCCAACCTTGAGGTAACAAAGGTACAAACTAGTTTTTCTGCATCATGTAGTAACATTATCTTTCTTATCTTAGCAATATTTCTGAGATGAAAAAGGCTATCCTCGTAATATCATCTACATGAGTTTCAAATGAAAGACTGGAGTCAATGATCACCTTGAGGTCTTTTACTGCTGTACATGAAGAAACAGAAAGCCTATCCAGAGTTACTATGTAATCAGAAAACCTACTTCTAGCTGCATGTGGTCTTAGTTTAAGTACTTCTGTCCTGGCAGAATTATGTAGAAGGAAGTTAATAAGCATCCAGTGTCTCATGTCTTTTACACATTCATCAGTTTTTTTTTTACGCTGGTGTCTCTCATCTGGCTGTGCTGAAACATACAACTGTGTGTCATCACAGTAACAGTGGAAGCTAATACCATGCTAATGAATAATATTACCCAAAGGTAGCATATATCAAGGGAAAAGTAGTGGACCTAAGACAGAACCTCGTGGAACACCAAACTTTACCTTAAAAAGCATAGAAATGTCACCATTTATATCAACAAACTGATAATGATCAGATAAATAAGACCTGAGCCAGGAGAAGGCCATTCCCTTAACTCCAACAACATTTTATAGCTTCTCAAGGAGAATGGTATGATCAATGATTTCAAAAGCTGCACTAAGGTCAAGCAAAACAAGCAAGGAGACACAGCCCATGATCAGAGGTGAGTAGTAGGTCATTTACTACTTTAACCAGTGCTGCCTCAGTGCACTGTAAAAAAGAATAGTTGAGAATACTTGAAATTTCAAGGCAACAGTCTGCATTAATAATTTTATGTTTTGCCAACGATGTGCCCATGATAATCCAAACTATGATAACACTGTTATCTTTATTAAGAATTCTTAATTAAGTCAATTTTCAATTCCTCATTCTGCCAACATAGATTTCTCTTTTTGCTGAACAGTGGCATTCACAGTAGTACAAAAAGGCAATTGAGGTTATCACAAATTTTTGGGGGGGCTTTTTTTTACCTTTATTTGGATAGGACAGTGTAGAGACAGGAAATGAGCAGGAGAGAGAGAGAGATCAGGAAATGACCTTAGGTCAGAATCAAACCCAGGCCCCCGGCTTTATGGTATGGCGCCTTATCCACCTGAGCCACGACAACATGAACTTCAACCGGAGAGAGGACCACATTGCCCAGCCCTTGCATTTGGGAGAGGAAACCACGTGTCTTGGTCATTCAGAGCATGCGCTGAATAAACACCTGTGACAATTATGTATTTTCAATTCAGATTATTCACTATTGTATATTTACACATCATTGAGGTGCACCCTATCAGTTTGATGTGGATTTTTCTTGATGTGGATAATTCTAAAAAATAGAATTACGCTTTGTTCAAGTAATTCCATATTCACAATTGAATGGACAAGAAAATATGAATAATTATTAACGAACAGAAAAATCCACATCAAACTGATAGGGTGCACCTCAATGATGTGTAAATATGCAATAGTGAATAATCTGAATTGAAAATACATAATTGCCACAGGTGTTTATTCAGCGCATGCTCTTAATGACCAAGACACGGGGTTTCCTCTCCCAAATGCAAGGGCTGGGCAATGTGGTTCTCTCTCCAGTTGAAGTTCATGTTGTCGTGGCTCAGGTGGATAAGGCGCCATACCATAAATCTGCGGACCCGGGTTTGATTTCGACCTGAGGTCATTTCCCGATCCCTCCCTGTCTCTACACTGTCCTATCCAAATGAAGGTAAAAAAATTGTGATAACCTCAATTGCCTTTTTGTACTACTGTGAATGCCACTGTTCAGCAAAAAGAGAAATCTATGTTGGCAGAATGAGGAATTGAAAATTGACTTAAGTAAGAATTCTTAATAAAGATAACAGTGTTATCATAGTTTGGATTATCATGGGCATACATCATTGGCAAAACATAAAATTCTTAATGCAGACGGTTGCCTTGAAATTTCAAGTATTCTCGACTATTCTTTTTTTACAGTGTGCTATGATGAGGTCTAAATCCTGACTGATACATTTCATGGATCTTCTTCCTATGTAGGTATGAGCATAACTGCTGTGCCACAGCATTTTCTAGGACCTTAGAGATAAAGGGGTAGTTTGATATTGGCCTGTAGTTGGACAGCTGACAGGGGTCGAGGTCAGGTTTTTTAATCAGGGGTTTGATAACTGCTAGTTTGAAATAATTTAGGTACATAGCCAGTGGTAAGGGAAGAATGGATTATTTTTAGAAGCGGTTCAATTGTTTCTGGTAGTATCTGTTTGAGGAGTTGTGTGGGTAAGGGATCTAGTACACAAGCTGAAGGTTTTGATGAGGAACTTAGTGAAGTTAGTTCAATTTCTCTAAGGGGACTAAAACATTCTAATCGCTGATCTGATACAGTTATATTGTTATCTAAAGCGTTACTTATCAAATTGTCTGGCTTTAAATTAATAGTTTGAAATTTTTGCCTGATATTTTCAATTTTGCCATTGAAATTCATGAAGTCATTGCTACTACATATTGAGGGTGTGTATGTTTCTGTTGTGGTCTTATTCCTAGTTAGTTTTGCTACAGTATTAAATAGGAATCTAGAATTATTTTTGTTATCTTCTATGAGGGTGGAAAGATATGTTGATCTAGCAGCACTAAGAGCTTTTCTGTACTTCAAGAGGCTCTCCTTCCATGCTAATTGGAATCCTACCAATTTTGTTTGATGCCATTTACGTTCTAATTTTCGAGTGGTCTGTGTTGAGATGCACATCATTATACAAGGGTACTAGTTTTTTCTCTCTAATAATTTTTTTTTTCTTTTAAGTGAAGCTACATTATCTAAAGTTGCTTCTACATGTCTTTAGCAAGAAGTTCTATATATCAGTTATATGTTATGTAGCACAAATGCTACATTAATTATGACAGACCCAACACATTTGTTTTCTCAACAGCTTTTAAAAACTCATCATCAAAAGATATCGTTGTTAAGAACTACATCTTTGTCTGCATGCTAAATCACCACAGCAGACCTCTACAATGCCTGTTAGTTCTAGCTGTTCAATCTCAGCACTTCATTCTCTCAATAAGGTGGTGCAGGAGTTATTCTGATCTCAGATAACGTCTAAAATGTGTTTTGTGCAGCAGCTGGTCTCCAGCTAGAGGAATAAGAGAATATCAGAGACATCTCTGGAGGCCAGTGCTGGATATCTGCCCAGAGAGCTCACACGATAGGCGAGCCGAGTGCAACCCTCAACCAATGAGCAAACACACGGGGCTGACACCCCACCCTACTTTGACCTCCCGCCTTATATGGTTCGGGGGGGTGGCTAGATTAGCTGTTTGGTCTTACTTGACCCTTTGGTTTGGCACGCAGACACAACAAATATAGAGGTCAGGCTATGTCCAGCCTCCTAAAGAGGAAAAAAAGGAATAGCTGAGTTTATTTGTTTGTTTGTTTGTTTGTTTTGGATTCATTTCTCTCTTTGTCATGCTAGCAAGAGCCAATGCTTATCAATTAGTATTGCAATGAAAGAGTTCAGCAGATCATGTACACACTTTCCTGATATGGGAACAGAGCAAAGGTGAAACTGTCGAAGAATATTCACCACCATGTTACATAAAACTCCCAAATCAGTCAGGCCCTAAAGGACTGAAATTAAATAAGAATAGAATTAATAAAATGACCTAATGTTTACTTTTTGTGTTCATATGAACAGGGGAATGATTTTTATTAAAGTTCCAGGCACCAAAGATTTAGGATCTCATAGTGTCATCTCATAGTCTACAGGAACCCATAGAACCATTCACCTGCTTTTTATTAAATTTAGCACACTGATTTAGCATCATCCCAAAAGTCGTCCCACCAATTTTTGGGTGTTCCCGTTAAAGCCTCTATCTCCAACAACAAGCCAAAAATGGAAACATATTTCTGTCTATGACTCACCACAGAATCATCATTCTGGCCCTAATGAATACGACTCTTTCAAGAATAATCTTATGATAATGGCCTTCGTATTGAATTCATTCATCAATTTCATCTTCAATAAACACTTCGTTTTAGTCACGGTCATGGAGGATCTGGAGTCTATCCTGGTAGCACTGGGTGTGACATAGGGACACAGCCTGGATGAGAAACTAGCCCTTCAAAGGACACCAGTGGACACACACATTGACACCTTGGGGTAATTTAACATAGCCAATCCACCTACCAGCATGGGAGGAAACTGGTTAACCTGGAAGACGCAAGGAGAACATGTGAAATGCCGTATGGAGAGGAACCCAAGCTTATGATTGAACCCTGGAGCTGTGATACAGCAATGCTACCCACTACACCACCTGCTGCGTTTAACATTCACCTGCCACTTTAATAGGAATAGGCAGGAGTGGAACCCAATGTGGTCTTCTTCTGTTGCATGCTAAGTTGCTTTTCTGCTCACCACGGTTGTAAAGAGTGATTATATGAGTTACTATATCCTTCCTGGCAGCTCGAACCAATCTGGATGGCATCCTAATAAAGTGGCCTAATAGAGTGAGTGTATTTCATTGTAGAAAATGATAGGTTTAGTACTTTTCCTCGAGTGTCAGACCAGTGCCACATATCAATAACCTTCTCCATTGTACACAAAGACATGCACTTACAATGGCCAAATCAAACATTCTGCACTCAGCTGGAACACCATTTCTAGCCATGTGCTGGTGGCATCAGCCAGTCGATCGATCAGTGTTTGCTTCCCGCTTTTCTGGTCAAGGTCCCAACAGTTCGCTGTACTCTATTTGTTTTAGCTTTGCTGAATAAGCGAAACTGAATTAAGATCCAGGCAGTATTTATGCAATGCTTACTAACCACTTTGATTTAAACTACCCTTTCCACTTTTATTTGTAGCTAACATCATGTCACATCTGCAAATTGTACAGGAAGTTACAGAGTTATGAAGGGTAGTTTCCGTACCTTTTCTTACAACCTCATTATCAAGAAATGACATGAGATCCAACATGTTGATCACGTGTTCATATTTTCATGAATTTGTCATGAGATCAAGATTTTATAGTGCTTTTGGGGAACATTTTAGGGCCGAAATTTTACATTTTTGTTTTCTTTTTTCTTTTAACTCAGTGTGCTTTCATTGACTTTCCTAATGAATGTTGAAGTCATTTGATATGTAGAAAATCATATTTATGCTACATTTTCCTGTCATTTTGAGTAATGTTGGTAACCCCCTAATCTCCCAGCTAATTACTCAAATTTATCTGAAAACATATTTCGTAACTGTTATGTACTAATCAGTAATTAGAAATGAATTGAAACTAATTAAAAAGGTGTGTGGTTATGAGGTGGTGGACACACCATCGGGCTAAAAATATGACAGTGTGTACAGCTTTTCACAGCTATTCAATATGTTCTCACCTTTGCAATTAGCCCAAGCACCCAGAAAAATGCTTTGTGGTATGATGTGTACATTGTCAGAAACAGGGCTACAGGAGGAGTCCATTTCTGTCCCCCAAGGTACAGTCTACATTAATGTACCCCCTAGGGCGTGTTATTGGACTTCAAAGTAACTATGTGTACCTTTTTAGGGCCAAAAAGTTACAGATATATTCCCAATCAGTATATAAAGGGTACAAATAAGTACCTTAGAGGGTACTGATCCAGTGACAAGCCATGGTACACACTTCTGAATATTTTAGCTGTAACAGTTCATACTACAACTAACCAGACAGAGGGTTTTATTCGGAAGTCTAAAAACTTCTGGTTGGTTCTGTTTCAAGGTCAGCAGCTAGTTTTGATTTCCTATATACTGTATTACTAAAAATTTGGTAAGAAGAGTAGACTTCATAGCCATAAATGAGACTTCATGACAGTCGATGTATTCAGCTCAGATAAACTTTTAGTTAAATATCTTACACTAATAAGCATCTGTAAATAATTTTTTGGCAAGATGCTGACATAAAATCTGATTTTGAACGGACTTACCTCTGTTTTGGTATATTTCTGCTTGCAAGGTTTACATGACTACTTATTACAACTAATACAGCATGATGTTTGAAGTTAGCAAAGAAGCATACTTTCTTTTACTATTAAAATTGTTGTGAAATACCTGTGACAGTGCTGCAATATTGTGTCATTTCAGTAAAGTTTATTTAAATTTAAGTTTATTTAAGATTTTATACCACAGTACACTCAAAAAATGACTCTGGACTCTTACAGTAATGCTTTTATGGCTGAGGACGACAGTTGACTTGCTAACTTTAGGACTGCAGTTGCCATGAACAGTTTCGCACTCAAGTTTCCATCAATGAAGAGTTTATAACATCAACGAAACTGACTTCATGTTAAAACTGTTAATGTTATAGTCATGTTGTCTGTTGTTGCCCAAATGAGAATGGGTTCCCTTTTGAGTCTGGTTCCTCTCGAGGTTTCTTCCTTATGTCATCTGAGGGAGTTTTTCCTCACCACCGTCGCCACAGGCTTGCTCATTGGGGATAGATTAGGGATAAAATTAGCTCATGTTTAAAGTCATTAAAATTCTGTAAAGTTGCTTTGCGACAATGTCTATGGTTAAAAGCGCTCTAAAAATAAACTTGACTCTTTGAATGAATATAAAAAAATCATGAAAATATTTCCACACAATTAGAAAAAATTTCCACATAAATTGGCTGTCTTTGAACATTAAGCAGTTCTGTTGGTCCAACTTAATGTACTTGAGTTGAATCAGTTTAATTTATTTCAGCTGAATTAACTTATTTACAATGGTTGGGTCCGACTTGATGGACTTGCATTCAGTCGCTAAAATTTATTAGGGTCGATTCAACTTAACTATAAGGATTCAATCAAACTTAATTTAATTGGTTTAGTCCAACTAATTTTTACAATTGTAAAATTACACTGCTAAATTAGATTGATCTACCCCGAGTAAAATAAGTTGGGTGAACAGAATTGCTTAATGTTGAAAGAATGTCATTTCATCACGTGGAAATACTTTCCATGATTCAATTATTTTACTTCAGAGACTAACTTTTGAATATAACCAACAAAATCTATACCCTCCTTAGTGCCAAGGGTGGAAACAAAACACAAACAGGAGATCTTGCAATAAAACCGTAACTGTATTTAAGTGTAATAATGTGCCCGTGTCTTTGTAATCACATTCCCTTTGAACAGGTGCACAACATTTACGGTGAACAATGACTGCAATTTAAGTGTTAAGAGTTAAGTTTACAGCTTGTTTGGCGTCAGTAATGGAAACCTAACACAAGACAAACAAAGGATGTTGCCATAAAATTGCAATGATAGTGCAAAAATAATTTACACTGGCAATTCTTTGCAAACAACACAAAAATAGAAAAAAAATAGTTTGTGCCTCCATTTTTTATGAAAAACTGATAAATAATAGCGCAAACTGCTTCCCACATTTAATTATCCTTCTCCTCTCGCGATATCGTCTGTGATAATGGCCTTGATTTTCAAGGTTACGCACTGAAACTAGACAGCCTCAGCTCAGTTTAACATGAATTAATCTAATTCATGTGAGGTTGTTGAATTTCATGCAAATGCTACACGATTTAATCATGTTTATCTTGGAAACATGAATTTATTTCATTGAAAATACATGCTACGCTTACGTAAATGTAACAGCAAGTCAGTTTCCTTTTTTGAGTGTACTGTTGAATTCTGGATTCTGATTGGTCAGAAAGTGTTGAACCAGCTCTTACTGGTTTATATACTATGAATACACTTATGGCATATGGTTCATGTTGAACAATATGTCTAATTATTATACATACAGGACACTATTTTGATTAAATAAAAACATGTATTCTGGTTCCTTCTAGCGAGTTTCATTTATTTGGTTTGATAGCATGCGATATTGTTCGCATATCGCTTATCCTACATGTATTACGTCACTCTACCCAATGGAGAATTAGCGTTGAATAAGGTTTACAATATTGCATGGTTGTCAAGGTAACTTGACATCACACGTCAGAGACGTAAAACTTCCGTGCTAGCAAGCGACTGTGATAATTTGTAAACAAACATGGCTGCCAGAACTTTGAAAGCGAGCGACGCATCGAAAGGAATGTGTATGTATGATAATAATATTGGCTGGCTTTTTTTCGTGGTATATCAGATATATTCCATTCAGCTACTCGTCTTCGACTCATTCAGTATCATGCTAGCTGAATAGAATATATCTGATATACCACGAAAAAAAGCCAGTCAATAATATTGAGTTGCTGGTTATAGTGAAGTTTTCTGACAGGAGATTATTTTTTAACAATTTTGTAAGGAGTCTCTAGTGTCAGTGCTTTGAGTTTGCATTTTCTGTTTTCTCAGTAACATGACATATAAACGGAAAGACCATTTATAGCTGCTATAACATATGTACGTGATAACAGGAAATAACTTGATTCACAGATGTCCCACAAGATTAACCATATCTGGTTAAAAATGAATCAAACAATTGCAATTGTTGGCAAATTGCTGTGGTACAAGAGGAATAAAAAACTTCAGGACATACTTTTATGGAAAATAATCAACCTCTGGATGGTAATCATACCGTATCTCTCCACCCTTGTTCCACATCAGTTATTTTCCTGTAACAGTAAGACTCTGAGTGTTGTAGTTATTCCAGACTTACGTAATGGCAGTGGCGAACCGTTACTATCAGAGCTGGGACTTGAGCTCAGCCAAAACTCAGCCAGACACCAAAAAAGCAACAAGGCAAAGGATTTTGTAAGGGATTAGCATCAGGCTGCCAGGTCGCTGTGTTGTGTGTAGCTGTCGATGTTGATTTTAAAAATAATTCAGTAAATTACACAGGGAAATGAATACTTAAGTCTGAGTGAAAAATACTGTAGCGAGCATGCAGCGTGGAAGAAGAGTCTGGAGACAGAAATCTTCGTTTCTCGGTCGTTAGCCTGTGCTATTTGACCGCTTTATTAATTAGCATTCGCTAACACTACTGATGAACGCTATACCGGCTGGACGGTGACTTCACTGCTGCTCTGATGGCGCCGACTCGCGGTTAAGCTCGCGTTGGCCTTCGAGAAGGCCGAGGGCAATAAATTTTTGGTCCCTCCCTCTCATTATAAATCAAAATCTGATTGGTTAATTGATTAATCTGTCACTTCCTACATAAACATACACTGCCATGGCTTTCTGTCCCGGCAATGAAGTCCTAACCAGTGAGTGAGCAGCTCTAAACTCTTCTCAGCCTAGAGACAATAAATAAAACAATCTCATTGGATAACTCGATTTTAATGTTTTCAGTACAGTAACCCTTTCATTTCTGAAGCAGATTTGATGAAAAATGAGGCCGAATCAGAAGAGAATAATAATCATGAAATTGTGAAAGAATGAAAGCAATTAAATGTAACATTTGAAATGGTGATATGTTTGGGCTTCTCTGAAGGACTAGAAGGCTCTGACGGTTCCCCTCTGCTAAATAGGAATTTATGATATCCGTGAAACACTGCCCTGACAGCATTGTGCATATTTTCAGATGCAAAATCGCAGTATGGTTTTGATTTTTGCCATCAGCATCGTGGCGAGGTTCGGACATGCCAGAAGAGAACTGAGCTGCAAAGTCAGTTGCCCTAAGAATCAAACACAAATCAGGCATACCACCACAGTGTCATAACACAGCTTTGTATTTCATTTGACTTGTGGTTACCACTTGAGGTGTTGTTATGTCAACATCCAAATTGAGGAAACACGCCAGCTGACTTTCAATAGAAGAAGTCTTTCTTTAACTGTACGTGTACGTTCGTGTCAACTGTCAGGAACTTCCATATGTAGGCTTAATACAAAGCAGTGTTTACAGTTATGTCTTGTAAGCATGATGCAAGCTGATTTCTGCCAGTGTTACTCTGATGATGTTTATCATCGATTCATATTTTATGCTTGACGACACGTAAATACCGTATCAGTGAAAGCACTGACTTACCAGCTCGTTTTCTCATGGTGATGGCTGTGGGTAAACTGTGACACACTGGATTGTTCTTTAAATTCTCAGGATATTCAAATTATATTCAACAAACCTCTAATCAGGTGCTTGATGGGAAAGATTGCACATGCACGTGCACACTTATGCATATCCACATACTCATATCCCTTTATGCCCCGGGACATGCAATACAATATAATTCAATACAATATGGAAAGTCACACGCATCCTTGATTATTGACTAATTCAAACGTACAGGCGTTTTAAAACCTTTCATGCCTGCTGAGATGTCGGTTTTAGCATTCTCCAGCACTCACTCTCGTGTGTGAGTGGCGTGAAAGCGCTTACCTTAAGCTGCTTCCAAATATAGAGCTCAATACAGTATATGGTATTGTAGCATGACTTTTTTTTTCCTCCACTCCCACGTCCATGATGCTCATCTGGTCATCGCTGTGACTGTCATGTGCTTAGGGCTAAAAATCTGATTCATGTATGTTGCTGGGGGAAGGAATGTTGAACGTGTAGGAGTAAATTCAGGCTGTATAGAAAGAGATAGGTGTGAAAGGGGAACTTTATCTTCACTCATAACACTCTGAGAAAGAATAAAACTATATCTGCTTTGAGGAATTTCCCTTATGAATGTGGAAAGACGTTTTTATAAAATACATTCAGGTCATTTTAGATGGCGTTAAACATGTAAATCGTCATCATCATCATCATCAATATTATTATTATCTCAAAGCATATTATCAGTAACGTATTAGTAACGACGATCATTAGTATTGATTCAGTGTAGTCATAAGACAGAGGACTAACACTAGCAAAGACTGAGAGTCTTAAAGTGACACAGGTCGATGTGCTGGTTCAGGAATCATTTAATCCACTCCCCTTCTGAATTGTCTGAGCCGATCCCCATCGCCATCCCCATCTTGCTTCAATGCATTTTATTTCCTAATGCGAGGTGTCCTAACCATGTGTTAGTCTGTTTACAAACCACTCGCTCAACAGCAGCCAGTTCAGAAAAGTCGCATGAGGTCATGTGCGGATCAGAGGTCGCGACCGCAGAGCCACAGCAAACATGGCGGATCACCCAGATCGAACGAAGACTCCTAAAACAAGACAAAAAAAAAACGACGATTTTAAGGAAGTATTACACAGTACGTTACACAGGTTAGAATTGAAATAGTCCAAATTTAAACGCACCCGTGAGCTTGAAGGCTCTCGAGCGCTCGCTTCTGTGTCGGAGGCCGCCGGTTCCGCCATGTTTGTTATGACCTCACGGTATTATAATATTATAATGAGGATAAACTTCAGCTGTTTCCGTACCCAAGTGTAAACATTAGCGTGTGGTGTTTTTCCAGCTCATTCTCCTTCACAGGCATGAGGGAGCGGGCAATACAGCATGTGATTCAATTCATCTTTTTAATACATCGACTTGCCTGTGTCACTTTAAAAAGATGAAGCAAGGGGCCCAAGAGAGTAAAATTGGCCATGCTTTCAGGAACAGAAGGGTCGCATACCGTCTCTCCCCTGTCAATTAGAGCAACACGAGTCAATCATGTGCGTCTGTGAGTAAAGTGGGCGGATAGCGCTTTCCTCTGAGTGTTTCACGCCGCCCCCTAATGTTGAATAAGCAGCAGTGTGAAAAGATACTGTTAGCTGGCATCATATGCCAGATGTCCTTTGCCCTCCCTGGTTAGTCGCTGTCATATGAGATATATCAGGGAGACGTGTCTGGTCTTCATAACTAAATTAGGAAGAAAATTGGGGCGGGGGGAATGAAGCATGTGAATGGCTTACCCAACACCCATTTTTCTTATGTATGTACACTCACTGGCCACTTTAATAGGAACTTGTTTGAGATTCTAAGATCCCTGTGCTTGGCTGCAGGAGTGGAACCCAATGTGGTTTTCTGCTGTTGCATGCTGAGATGCTTTTCTGCTCACCACAGTTGTAAAGAGTGATTATATGAGTTACTGTATCCTTCAGAACTGTCGCTCACTCAATGTTTTTTTCGCACCATTCTGTGTCAGCTCTAGAGACTGTTTTGTGTGAAAACCCCAGGAGATCAGCAGTTTCTGAAATATTCAAACCAAAAATATTCATCTGGCTCAAACCAACACCCATGCCACAGTGAAAGAAAGTCACGCTTTGAGATCACAATTTTTCCCATTCTGATGTTTGAACATTGTGAACATTAACCGAAGCTCTTGATTTGTATCTGTGTGATTTGATTCATCAAGGGCTCGGCTGATTAGAGAACTGCATCAAATAGCAGGTGGATGGATGGGTGTTCCTAATAAAGTGGCCAGTGAGTGTATATACAGTATAGTACCAATATATGAAGAATGCTTTTCACTAATAATAATAATAATATATTCTTAATTATTTTTCCTCCACTCATGGTATTTAGGTTCACTGTAAAACATTTACTGCGAAACTTCACAGCAATTTACTGTCCCCAGAGTTTTACAGTGAATGTTTAGTCAATAATTATAAAACGTATTTACAATAACGGGCGGCACGGTGGTGTAGTGGTTAGCGCTGTCGCCTCACAGCAAGAAGGTCCTGGGTTCGAGCCCCATGGCCGGCGAGGGCCTTTCTGTGCGGAGTTTGCATGTTCTCCCCGTGTCCGCGTGGGTTTCCTCCGGGTGCTCCGGTTTCCCCCACAGTCCAAAGACATGCAGGTTAGGTTAACTGGTGACTCTAAATTGACCGTAGGTGTGAATGTGAGTGTGAATGGTTGTCTGTGTCTATGTGTCAGCCCTGTGATGACCTGGCGACTTGTCCAGGGTGTACCCCGCCTTTCGCCCGTAGTCAGCTGGGATAGGCTTCAGCTTGCCTGCGACCCTGTAGAAGGATAAAGCGGCTAGAGATAATGAGATGAGATGAGATTTACAATAACGTCCTGTAATATCTTTACTCATTATTCCTGTTATTGTTCCAGTAATAAGTGTACTGTAAATTTTGCTCATAAAACACTTGTAAATGTAATTACAGTATAAAATAAAGCATAATCCAGTACACCTACTAGACTTGAGCATAACTGAGCAGAAGGCAAAGGGCCTTGCTTGTAAAACCATCCATTGTAATTTGGCAATGCTGGGATTTGAACACACACCTTCGAAGCTGTGATGTAACTCACAGCCTTAACCACTGAGCTACAGCTAGGTTTTGCTGGCTTGGGTTTTTACTCAGATATTAATCTGAAGGTTGGCACAAGGAGAATTTTTAGCATTCTCAACCTTGAAACAAGCTTTGGATGTCCCATAATAATAATAATAATAATAATAATAATAATATGGTGAATCCTCAAACAGGATAGCAATCCAAAGCATAAATCAAATTTCGCCTGATTATACCCGAAGAAGGTATTTTGTGATATTGATGCAATATCTAGGTATAACAAGTACAAAAGGATGATAAATTGAAGAAAAAAAACTGTGTTAATGAGGTGGTGATCCACCACAAGCCACTAAAATGTCTCTGGAACCATACATGGTTGAAATCTGGTGCGTGTGAAGGCCATATCATATATTTTATTCTACCCACATTCACTGGATATGAGCAATCGCACGCTCTGATTGGCTACTCTACTACTAGGATATAAGCTCATATACCGTGAGTAGAGAAAAACAAAATGGCGGAGCACATCAAGCCAGATATATTGCTTTGTTATCAAGTATTTAAAAGAAAAAGAAATAGCGAAAAGAATATAGTTTTCCCCCCCAATATCTCCTGTTCCACACTCCAGCCCAGTCAGTGGTAGTAACGCACTTTTAAGTTGGTTTGCCAAACACCAAAAAACTCTAAAGAAGAAGAAAATGGCGGAGCATGTTATGAAACAAACCGAGGACGAAATGAAAATCTACTTGAAAACAAAACCCCAAAAAATACAAAAAAGAAAGAAAATATGGAATGAAAGTATTGGATGGTAAGAACATATATTTTTTTATTTTTCAAGAATTATTATTATCACATTTTTCACAAATTGTTCCCGTCGTGTCGCCGGTTTGTTTTCATTCTAAGCAGAAATTATTTTCTTGACATTTTGTATAAAGTTTTCATTTATCGAATTTGCAAAAAATAAAAATAAAAATTCTCTGTTTCTCAAAATCCAGTGACTTATGGAATCAATTTTGTGCCAAAATGTTCATACAATACTTTTGAAATATCAAGCAAAAACGACAAATCAAAATACAAAAAAAGAAAAAAAAAGTCAATTTTTTTAGACTGGCAAACAAAGTATTCGTGTAATCGTGCAAAATTCCATAGTGACTGTGGATAGAATAAAACAGTTATTCCACAAAGTCTCTTCATGCATAGCTTACAGACAACGAGGTGCGCGGTACACTCATGTGTGACTCAATTTCATGGAATAGTTGTGAAATATTATTTATACAATTTCTATCATCATCAATCCTTTCACTGAACCCTCATGCCCTAATGAAGGGGGCGGAGTCATCCTGGAAAACACCACACCCATCAGTTTGCAAATATTTCAACAAAGGATAACTGTAATAAATAAAACCTTCCAAACGATGACAGATCCACTAATTCGTGTGAATTTGGTGACTGGAGTCGGTTGTTGGTCACATGTTCGCAACCAAACAAGACGCCAGAAAGTCTGTTCTGTTCTGTTCTGTCCGTAAATCACAAGGAGGAAGGTTGAGCTGAATTTTATCACATGGTCGAGTGAGGAGATGAAATCAAAATGAAATGACCAAAAAAAGAAAAATTATATTTGTGTCATTGTTTTCCACAAAAGAACTCAAGCGTATGAGTGGATATAAGTGGAGCGAGTCATTTAAAAAGAATCACATTTTTAACTCAGAGCTACAGGTCAAAGGGTTTTTCCTTGGAGTGTTAATGTGAGAGGAAAGGCACAGGATCGAGTGGTCAACCAGTCATGGGGTAAAACTGTGCCTTAGAATGACCTTTAACCCATCTCACGCACACACGCACACACACAGAGAGCAGAAGGAGAAGTGAAGTAACGCCGGCTGTATTTTTAAAAGTAATAACCCACACGATGAGAATTCTGCCACTACTATTTATTTATAAACGTGTCAGTCTATTTTAGTTGTTCTGCCGGAAAGAAATGAATGAAATTTAAGATCTGAAAAGGAAAAATTTCTGTTCATGCATTACACGACTGTCTAAACTTGAAACAAAGTGAATTATTGACTTTCATTCAGCATCCAAACTATAATTCGGAAGGATATTTCCACTAGGAGTTGTTAATTGTTTACCTATTTGTGTGTGTGTGTGTGTGTGTGTGTGTGTGTGTGTGTCCTGACATTCCAGCTGGTGTATAAAGATTACAAGACAAATTAAACTCAATTTTCCAAAATGTCTGGTTTATTTATCCAGCCTGTATATGCTGTTTTTCTTCCCGGTTTTACCAAAGCAACCTTTTTTTTTTTTTTTTTTTAATTAATTATCAGTCAAGATTGACTTCCTGTACTCAAAGAGACACAAGAACAGTTTGGAAATGTTATGGGGGTGTTTATGCATATGATTTGATAAAATGATTAAAGAGGGACAAATTAGGATTTATTCAGAACACAAAAAGGACTCACTTTCAGAACACTTTGTCCTGGTGGATCCGGAGCAGATCCAGGGAACGCAGAGTGTGAGATCAGGAATACCCTATGGATGAGATGTCAAGTCATCACAGGGCACCATGCACACACACACACACACAGAGAGAGAGGGCAATTTATCTTAGATCTTCGCCAGTCCACCTCCTGGCATGTTTTTATGAAGTGGGAGGAAACCAGAGAATCCAGATGAAGCCCAAGTGAACATGAGGAGAAGATTAACCTGATCTCAGGCTCAATCTGGAGGCCCTGGAGCTGTGAGGACGTGTCCAAGACAGCTTTCACTGAAATCACTTTCAGATGTACAGTATGTGGGGTGGCACGGTGGTGTAGTGGTTAGCGCTGTCGCCTCACAGCAAGAAGGTCCGGGTTCGAGCCCCGTGGCCGGTGAGGGCCTTTCTGTGTGGAGTTTGCATGTTCTCCCCGTGTCCGCGTGGGTTTCCTCCGGGTGCTCCGGTTTCCCCCACAGTCCAAAGACATGCAGGTTAGGTTAACTGGTGACTCTAAATTGAGCGTAGGTGTGAATGTGAGTGTGAATGGTTGTCTGTGTCTATGTGTCAGCCCTGTGATGACCTGGCGACTTGTCCAGGGTGTACCCCGCCTTTCGCCCGTAGTCAGCTGGGATAGGCTCCAGCTCGCCTGCGACCCTGTAGAACAGGATAAAGCGGCTACAGATGATGAGATGAAATGTACAGTATGTGTTTACTGTGTATGTCATTATTCCTGTCATTATCAGTTCTAGCTCCAGCTGTCTTTTCATTACGGATCGACAACGCAAATCATCATAATTATTCTATCCACATTCACTGGATACGAGCAATCGCGCGCTCTGATTGGCTACACTACTACTAGGATATCAGCTCATATACCATGAGTTGAGAAAAAAAATGGCGGAGGGTGTTGCTGAACCAACCGAGGATGAAATAAAAACTCTACTCGAAAACAAAACCCCAAAAGCAACAAAATAAGGAATGAAAGTATTTGCTGGTAAGAATGTATCTTTTTTCATTTTTTGAGAATTATTATTATTATTATTATTATTATCGCATTTTTCACAAATTGCTCCTGTCATTTCGCCGGTTTGTTTATATTCTAAGAGGAAATGATTTTGTCGGTCGATTTGTATAAAGTTTTTATTTATCGAATTTGCAAAAAATTAAAATAAAAATGCTCTGTTTCTCAAAATCCAGTGAATGTGGATAGAATAAAACAGTTATTCCACTCAATCTCATCGTACATGGTTCATAGCCCTATCAGCAATTTCATGGATTAGCTGTTAATAATTAATAAACAATAACTTAATCCAATTAATAATCTCAGTTCATTTTATCCATTTAATTTGATCAGTACTGCATAGTTTAATGGGTTGTTTTGTAAACGTCATGTTTTTCCCCATCTCTGTGTGACACGGAGAAATATTATTATTTTTTAATAATGTGTCATTTTAAAGCATGGTTCTGTTCTGAATAACAGCAGAACGGATTCATTTTGAGCATTTACAAACCAGAGTTCGTTTTATTAATTCATCCGAGAGTAAACAACACATACATTTCAGACGTCCTTGAAAAAAATCACACTTTTTTTTTTGTAATAAAGGAAAAATAAGTGGGTAAAAGGAGAAGGAGAAATAATTCTTGAACATAGCAAACACTGCATTTTTTTTTTTTTTTAAAGTTAGAAATTCGGAGAAATGGAAAATGCCTTTGTTGGACACACCCGATTTTGGAGCGTGGAAAAATGTCGGCTGAATTCCATCTGCTGATTCAAGAGCTTACAACTCAGTGACATGTGAACCAGCCACAGACGAGATACTGATAATGCTCATTTTATTTGTAGTAGTAGTATTTTTTTTAAATGACGCTCTGTCCTCATGAGAGCCGCCATCTTTAACTGCTGATCATGTAACGATGACTGGTTTCTAACTGTTTTCTCATTTTTTAAACACGGTATAAAATAATAAACAAATCAATGCATACGATAAATACAGACAATAAACTCTAGCCCATATAATAAATAAACAATACAGTAAACACGGTAAAGGAAGCCAAAAAGACGATATACAGAAACATCAAATGGCATGATGGGTAATCTATATCATCGCTGTGGTGCATTGTGGGACATCACAAGCGCTCTGCATATTCACGTAGTAACATGTCGTGTACTACGGAGTACATATTGTGGTTTATTACTTTATTACGTTGCCATAAAGCAACACTTGTTTAGAAATTGCGTTCAAATTTTCATGCATCGATTCCAATGCAACCCTTTTTTCCAACCATCCAGGCAGAACGAGTGCACCAAAAACAAAGCAAAACAACAAACAAACAAACAAACAAACAAACAAGCAAAGTACAAAGGCTGTGCAAAAGGCGTGTACATCCTGGACGCTCGCATGTGTCTCTGAAAGCCGTTATTACTTAAATGAGAAGTTCCCTACCTCTAACACACTCCCCTCAACTTCCCGAAAAGGGTCGTGTCCCTTTTCATTAAGTGTCATTTTGTAGTTTCCATGACACTCAGGACAAATATTAGCTGTTTGTTCCATCCAAAGCAGTGTGCTTTCTTGCTGTTACATAACGACAGTGTGCATTATCAGTGACAGGCGCCTATTAGCTGAGTCAGCACTCTTTGAGTTCGCCTTGCTCGCCCCCCCCCCATTCGTTTCTCTTTTTCTCTTCTCTCCCTCCCTCAGTCTTGGAGCACGGCCTCGCTATTGCTGTGAAGCCACAGGGGGCTCCGAATGTGTGTCTTTGGACCGCTTTGCTCGCTGAACAAGGCTGAATTAGTGAGGACATTATCATCATCTCAGTACGGACGATAAAGCACAGCGTAGGCCCACTGTTGGGAAAAACCCAGAAGATTTTACTTAAACCATCAGCCCAAAACCCCAAGGAAAACTCCTACTGAGTTCTGGAGCCTGGCCCTGCCCTCCTCTCTCTCTCTGTCTCTCTCTCTCTCTCTCTCTCTCTCTCTGTGAAATGAAATGCCCTTCAGCACAGGAGAGATAGCATCGGAACAGTCATTAATCACATAAGCCTCAAAAGCAAATAAAATCAAATGGTGAATAAATAAAAAACGAGCCATCAGGTGGGGAAAAAAATCACAGTAAGTCCCACAGGTACCTCAGACTGCCAAAACTCCAGTTCCAAGGGAATGAGATCTGAAGGGGCGTACGCACTTGGAGTGAGCTTTTAGCACTTCTCGACGAGTGGAAACGCTCCCCGAGCTTGGCAAAAAGGAAGACTGGATTGGGAAACAGGGATTCGGATGGATGATGGAGGGGAGTTTAGGGGGAGATGGATGGCTACGGACCCACATGGCCCGAGCGCATGAGTACAAGCAGAACCCCCAGAACTCGATCGTAACCATGTGGCACTAATGTTGATATTATGTTTAAATGACTCTTAAAGTGACTCATGAGGCAAGCAGAAGCCAATTCGCGCTCAGAGTTAATGATAACACGCTGCAGGTTTCCACTAACTGATCACAAACGAGTGCTGGATGGATAGATGGATGGATGGATGGATGGAGGGAGGGGATAAGTGCTAGTACTTAGAAATGTCACTAAGACTAAGACTAATCATGATCAGCGATCAGTGAAAGGTCTAATCTTGCAAATCAGATGAGACGAGAAGTGACGTTAGAACAAATTGTGATCAAATAAAGTTTCCTGTTTTCAGGTCTGGATTAAGAAGCAATGAAAGATGGATCCTTGTGAAAATGAAATCCTACGAGCATCACAATTTGTCTTTTTGACATGGGAAAAGCAAGCACACAATTTAATTGGTCACAGGTTGTACGAATCATCAAACAAAAACACAGTTTTCCCCAGAAATGATGTGCTTTTACGGTAAATATGCATACTGGTTTATTTGTGTCCAGAACAGCCGAGGGGTTAGGTGCCTTGCTTAAGGGCACTTCAGGTATTCCTGCTGGTCCAGGGAACTGAACTGACAACTTTTTGGTCCCAAAGCTGCTCTAAAACCTCACTGTTTTATTTCATTGCATGACATTACAGGCATTCAGCAGACGCTCGTATCCAGAGCGACATACAACATACCCAGAGCAGCCTGGGGAGCAGTTGGGGGTTAGGTGCCTTGCTCAAGGGCACTTCAGCCATTCCTGCTGGTCCAGGGAATCAAACTGACAACCTTTTGGTCCCAAAGCTGCTTCTCTAACCATTAGTCCATGGCTTCCCTATTTCATTGGTATTCCACTGGTGTGCGCAAAAATACCTCGAAATATGCTGTTATAGGAAAATAATCGACAATGACGCACACTTTGAAGTTGATTACTTTCCAATAACAGCACATCTTGAAGTGTTTTATTCGTCAGCAAATTTTCCAGCTGTAATTTTTTTCTTTTTTTTTATTTATTTATTAATTTACATCATGCTTTTTATCCATTTATAGTTGCATTTAATGGTGTGGAACAGCTTGTCATTGGAAGAAATGTCAGTTCCTGTTATCAATTATGTTCCAGCAGCTGTAAACTCCAGTCTTGTTTCCTCACCAGTCTTGGTTTAGTTCTCTCTTGAAGAACACCAGTTTATCTCATCTCATCTCATCTCATTATCTGTAGCCGCTTTATCCTGTTCTACAGGGTCGCAGGCAAGCTGGAGCCTATCCCAGCTGACTACGGGCGAAAGGCGGGGTACACCCTGGACAAGTCGCCAGGTCATCACAGGGCTGACACATAGACACAGACAACCATTCACACTCACATTCACACCTACGCTCAATTTAGAGTCACCAGTTAACCTAACCTGCATGTCTTTGGACTGTGGGGGAAACCGGAGCACCCGGAGGAAACCCACGCGGACACGGGGAGAACATGCAAACTCCACACAGAAAGGCCCTCGCCGGCCACGGGGCTCGAACCCGGACCTTCTTGCTGTGAGGCGACAGCGCTAACCACTACACCACCGTGCCGCCCACCAGTTTATCATGGTACAAAAAAAAAAAAAAAAACCACCCCTGTGAAACGCTACCTCATACTGACTGTTACACAGTGATGACACTGGAAAATCCTTCCATAAACATGAAAGAAAACGATCTAAAAGAAAATGTCACCACATCAACGATTACACATGCTTTATTAATATTACATTACAGGCATGTAGCAAATGCTCTTATCCAGAGTGATATACAACATACCCAGAAGAGCCTGGGGAGCTATTGGGGGTTCAGTACCTTACTCAAGGGCACTTCAGCCATTCCTGCTGGTCCAGGGACTCAAACCAGCAACCTTTTGGGCCAAAAGCTACTTTTCTGACCATTAGGCTATGGCTTCCATTAGTAATCGGTTTGTTATGGGTTTTAGATGATTGTGGAACATCGAACATACAAGCCACTGTGTATGAGCTGTTACTATGAAAATGATAATTAGATTATTAGAAGACTAATGAGGGCATGAATATAAGCCTGTGATTTGGATTAGCTCTATTATCGGAGTCGTTGTTAATGGATAATTAGCGCCTGCTGACATTCTGAGCGTTTAACAGCGCTGTGCGATAAACCATTTTAAACATTTATAGCTCCGACTATAATGACCGTAACATAATCATTTAACTTGTTATATGTAGAATTCAGGAACGAACACAATGCACAGATTGGTGTCGTTTTGTTTGCATGACATAAAAGTAGCAAAAACAGAAAAGACAGCAGGAATGTGTTCTCTCGCCCTTTGCACTCTGTTCTGCAGCAAAACCTTGTGGTTGAGATCCTCAAGAATGCGCAGGCCTCGTGCCAACCAATACAACAAGCGTGTCTCCTTCAATTCACTTCACTGCAAAAACGGCATGTAGAGCAGGTCAGCTGGGGGCATGCAGCACAGCCCGGCTCACGGTTCTGCTTTGCCTGGTAATGGCTTGCAGTTGTTTGGGAAGGAACCGCAGGAACCGAACGACGGAGCAGAGTCTACAGGGTTTAACATGCGAAGGACGGTGTACTTCAAGAACAGCAGGAGGTTCCGGTGCAGGTATGAGCAGGGGAGTCAGTCCGAGACTGAGGTTTGGATATCAGCATGTGTGTTTCGTTGCTCTGAAACACGGAGTTACTGTGAAATTATTCAGTAGGGTTGTAAAGTTAACTCAGATGCCTCCCGCATGGGGCGATGCTCCCATCTAGTGGTGAATCTTCATGACCCGTGATCTTGGGTTTTAAAAAATAAACCTGCAAATGTTCTGAGAGGAAAGGCTTGTTCTACAAAATTCAGTTCCTAAAAATGAATAAATGCTCAGATGAACATTCAGCCTTGTCGTGAAATTCAAAGAATCACATTGAAAGCTTTAGTCATTGTGTTGCGATCATTTTAAACACATTTAAACACACACACAATAATCAGGGGGCGGCACGGTGGTGTAGTGGTTAGCGCTGTCGCCTCACAGCAAGAAGGTCCGGGTTCGAGCCCCGTGGCTGGCGAGGGCCTTTCTGTGCGGAGTTTGCATGTTCTCCCCGTGTCCGCGTGGGTTTCCTCCGGGTGCTCCGGTTTCCCCCACAGTCCAAAGACATGCAGGTTAGGTTAACTGGTGACTCTAAATTGAGCGTAGGTGTGAATGTGAGTGTGAATGGTTGTCTGTGTCTATGTGTCGGCCCTGTGATGACCTGGCGACTTGTCCAGGGTGTACCCCGCCTTTCGCCCGTAGTCAGCTGGGATAGGCTCCAGCTTGCCTGCGACCCTGTAGAACAGGATAAAGCAGTTAGAGATAATGAGATGAGACAATAATCAGGAGGCGAAAGTCCAAAGCTTGATATCTGAACTGCAAAATGTCTTTACAAAGCCACTGTTCCAGTATGAGTGTAAAGATCTGATGATATGGATCAATTTGTTTCATATTTTATCATGTCATAGTGTATCAAATTGAATCATATTGTGTCATATCATATCATTAAGTATTATATTGTTTTATCATATTGTACTGTATAAAATAATATCAGATGATATCATATCGTGCCATATCACATTCTATCACATCATATCAGATCTTTTGTTGGTGTATCATATCATATAGCATCATATTGCATCAAATCATATTTTATAATGGGCGGCACGGTGGTGTAGTGGTTAGCACTGTCGCCTCACAGCAAGAAGTTCCGGGTTCGAGCCCTGTGGCCGGTGAGGGCCTTTCTGTGTGGAGTTTGCATGTTCTCCCCGTGTCCGCATGGGTTTCCTCCGGGTGCTCCGGTTTCCCCCACAGTCCAAAGACATGCAGGTTAGGTTAACTGGTGACTCTAAATTGACCGTAGGTGTGAATGTGAGTGTGAATGGTTGTTTGTCTCTATGTGTCAGCCCTGTGATGACCTGGCGACTTGTCCCCGCCCCTCACCCATAGTCAGCTGGGATAGGCTCCAGCCTGCCTGCGACCCTGCACAGGATAAGCAGTTACAGGTAACGGACGGATGGATGGATGGCATATTTTATGATATGGACACGAGTGTTCAGGAGTCATGTAACCCTGTGTACACAATCCTTAAATACAGTGTTAGCATGATTTCTGTCACACAAGTAGGCAGAAAAGATCATCGTGATCTTAATTTTTAGGTTTTTTAGGATTTTTTTCCAGTTGTTTTGGTAACACTTTCTATGTTCATATCACGTTATAATCCATTCATAAGGCTTCATACACACTGTATTCCTCTCATCCGTATTTCTTTTTCAATCGTTAGCATAATGCTTTATAAGCAGTGACTCTGAACATGTTCATATCGTGTTATAATCCATTTGTAAAGCATTATATTATATAAACACAAGTGTTTTAACCATGAGTTGGCCTAGTGGTTAGCGTGTCCAGGAGATCGTAAGTTCTACTCGCGGTTGGGTCATACCAAAGACCATCATAAAAATGGTACCTACTGCCGTCTGCAAGGCACGCTGCAGTACAGATGTGAGTGGGGAGTCAAACTCTCGTGGTTACCAGAGGACCCGCCCCCCACTGTAACCCTAGCTATGTAATAGGCGAGAGGCCGAGGGCTACAGAAACGGAGATCGGCGCCGCCAGGTGTGGGAAGGACTTTAGAGTGTTTTACTAGGAAATACGCCACTCATATTTTTCATATGAGCTCCATCCGGGACACTGAGAACCAAAACTATGACATAAATCTCTATATGTCGCTCGTGAGGAAATCAATGAGTGAGTTGTTTTGATAAATTTGGGGACTTTTTGTTTGTGAATGTGTCGATATAATAAAAAGAAAATCACATGTTGGCTTGATGATATGAAGTTTATCTTCCCATGTTGAAAAACTCACATTTTTCATATGAAATACATCACGGATCTGAGTGACACATTTCCCGATATTTCACTCCAATGACGTCACTCCCAGTGTTTTCCTGCTGACTAGACACGCGTTGTCAAAATGGCGAACCATTTCAAAATTAAAATTATTTTGATTAACTTGCATTTGTTGTTGTTTGTTTGTTTGTTTGTTTGTTTGTTTTTGTGGATGTGTCCATATAATATTCAGAACATTACACAGTGGCGCGAAGATATGAAGTTTATCTTCTCATGTTGAAAATATTTCACTTGTTCGCATCACTCACTCATGAATATATTCACCACTCGAAGATAAACTTCATAATCTTCACACAACCGTGTAATATCCTCTATATATCATAGAGTATCATATTATTTATTCTACCCACATTCACTGGATATGAGCAATCATGTGCCCTGATTGGCTACTCTACTACTAGGCTATCAGCTCATATTCCGTGAGTAGAGCAAAACAAAATGAGGTCACGAGCAAGCTGGAGCCTATCCCAGCTGACACAAGGAGAACTGCTGGGCTCAAACCCAGAACCTTCTTGCTGTGAGGCAACAGCTAACCACTACACCACCGTGCCACCCTATATATGATATTATTTTATACAAAAAATGCAGGTTTTAAATTTGAAACGCATAAAATTGGAAAAATAGTTTTACGGTATTTTATCTATTTTCGAATAATGTCTAAATGAGGACTGTTAGATGATTTAGTCTGTATTAAGATGTCATCTCATCTCATTATCTCTAGCCGCTTTATCCTTCTACAGGGTCGCAGGCAAGCTGGAGCCTATCCCAGCTGACTACGGGCGAAAGGCGGGGTACACCCTGGACAAGTCGCCAGGTCATCACAGGGCTGACACATAGACACAGACAACCATTCACACTCACACCTACGGTCAATTTAGAGTCACCAGTTAACCTAACCTGCATGTCTTTGGACTGTGGGGGAAACCGGAGCACCCGGAGGAAACCCACGCAGACACGGGGAGAACATGCAAACTCCGCACAGAAAGGCCCTCGCCGGCCCCGGGGCTCGAACCCAGGACCTTCTTGCTGTGAGGCGACAGCGCTAACCACTACACCACCGTGCCGCCGTATTAAGATGCATGTAAGATATCATTTATGATATATTTCCAGCATTTGAAAAAAAAATCATAAATAAATAAACTTAACATTCAGGACAGACGACCATTACAGAAAAGTCACACGTGGTGTTTCGACACGTCGCGTAATGTTTTGAAGAATTTTTCATAAGTACGTGTTTGCTTTTTTTTCCTCCCTCGCATGAATTATTTAAGGGATATAAATGGCAAGCTCGCCTCTGTTTTGATAATTTATTATTATCTCCACCAGGAGGAGGTTATATTTTTTTGCTTGTCTGTTCCCAACGTAACTCAAAAGGTAGTGAACGGATTTTGATGAAATTTGGAGGAAGGGTGGGCCATGATCCAAGGAACAATTTATTAGATTTTGATGCAAATCCAGATATGTATGCGGATCCAGGATTATTTTTTTCTTCCCAACATAACTCAAAAAGTAGTGAACGGATTTGGATGAAATTTGGTGTACAGCTTTAGTATTCAAGTGATTTGATGGTGATGTTAATAACATGTAGCTTGGCGGCGGTAAGAACTCAACCGAGTGCTCTTCTAGTTACCGTATATCTGCAATTACAGATGATTAGCAGCAGCAACCTGAGAGAAAACATGAATTTCTTAGCACTTGGTTCATCTCATTTTAACTTTAATGACAGCGTGTATTCAAGTTGATACGAATTGTATGAGTTTGTATAAACCCTGACGTTATCAGATCCATCAGGGTATCATCTGAACAGTGGAAGGGAGAATACTCGAGGACAACAAGCAGACTTTTCATACAAAGGAGTTCACGTTAAATTTAATACTGAATACTGAATATTCCGACATTTAAATTAAAAATATATATAGAAACAAATCCCAGATTTTCAGTGTCGTCTCAGACACTTTAACCATAATATGTATATACACTCACCGGCCACTTTAATAGGAACTTGGTGTTGATTCTAAGATCCCGGCTGCAGGAGTGGAACCCAGTGTGTTCTTCTGTTCTGCTGTTGCATGCTGAGATGCTTTTCTGCTCACCACGGTTGTAAAGAGTTGCTATGAGTTACTATATCCTTCCTGGCAAAAAAGCTCAAACCAATCTGTCCATTTACCACTGACCTCTCTCATCAACAAGGCGTTTGTTTCCACCCACAGAACTGTCACTCACTCACTCACTCACTCACTCACTCACTCGATGATGGTTTTTTGTTTTCTGCACCATTCTGTGTAAACTCTAGAGACTGTTGTGTGTGAAAACCCCAGGAGATCAGCAGTTTCTGAAATACTCAAACCAACACCCATGCCACAGTGAAAGAAAATGGCACTTCTTCGAGATCACAATTTTTCCCATTCTGATGTTTGAACATTGTGAACATTAACTGAAGCTCTTGATTTGTATCTGCATGATTTTTTGGATCAAGGGATCGGCTGATTAGAGAACCGCATCAAATAAAACAGCAGGTGGATGTATGGGTGTTCCTAATAAAGTGGCAAGGCGAGTGTGTATGTACAGTTCTGCACAAAATTCTTCAGCACCTTCTTTTTTTTTTTTTTTTTAGTACGAACTTTTGTTATGGATTTTTATTTGATGACGTCTACATTATCGAGTCAGTCCAAAAACATTTTCGGTTCCAAATGTTAGTTTTCCAGCACAAAATGAAGTGTTACAGAAAAAAGCAGCACGTTATGTAAGAGAGGCTTTTCAGATCAAAAAAGAGAACATAATGAAGGCTACTGGGTTTTGGTGCAAAAGCATCCAGAAGAACTGTTTCTGGTTCTCTAAGATGCTCAGTAAAACCTACAGCTCATTTCCTTATGAAACTGAACACATTATAATGTGAGTCGTCACACCAAGTACTGCATTTGTTTCATTTATTACAGTTTGCTGCTCTTTATAGTGTTTTCTGTTTAACATAGAAACATTTCAGGTCATTATTCCCGAAGGAATTTTTTTTTCCTCCACAGTATTTCCTTTGCACAGCACTGTACATGTTACGCACTTGGTTATCATTGTGCATGTGTTACAGATTAACCCTGCTGGTTTAACACACCCCACTAAAGCGCCTCGTGTCATTAAGATGCATGTCATGTTGAAATCCTTCCCTGATTTCATCTGCAGTCTCCACGCTCGTCTCAGCCTCCCTGCGCGTCCTCGGCACTGTGTGTGGCGTGCAGCTGATTTTGAAACGCATATTTGTGGTGAAGTTTGTGGCTCGCAGTTTCTCTCCCAGGGCTCTTGCAGAGGCTCGGCACGCGCTAGAGCCGAGAAAAAAACAACAACGAAACCTCTGCACTCCAGGAAGGAGGGGTGAACTGGGTCAGGGATCAGATGATCCTGCTAAAGAGAGATTCTGTCTGTCAGGAAGATCTTTTTGTGAACTACGGTACTGTGCAAAAGTCTACCCTATTTTTTTTTCTTTCATACAAACTTTCTTATAGATTTCTATTTTATGACTTCTACATTATCGAGTCAAAACATTACAAAAACATTTTAGAGTTCCAAGCATTCTTTTTTTTTTCCAGCACAAAATTAAATGCAGCCCAAAGGGAAAAAAAGTTTGTATCTGAGCAGCATATTCCACAAGGGAGCACTTTTCAGATTAAAAAAGAAAACATAATGAAGGCTACTGGGTTTTGGTGCAAAATTATGGCCCTGTCCACACGGCAACGGATTCAGGTGAATCCGATAAAAAATTTTATCGTTTCGGCCTGGCGTCCACACGGCACCGGCGTTTTGGGTGCCCCAAAACGATATTTTTTGAGAACGGTTTCCAGAGTGGAAAAATCTGGCAACGGCACCGTTGCGAAGTCGTCTGGATGAGTAGAACGGATTTGTTTACGATGACGTCACAACCACATGACTAGAACAAGCAGCACTCTCGCGCGCATCATTCGTAACAACAACAGCAACAATGGCGGACCCCAGAGTAGTAGTAGTTTCAGTGCTGCAGTCGCTGCTAAGTTTTATAGTTCAGAGTCACTCGCAGGAGTAACTCCACCTCGTCATTGGTCCAGACAAGAGAGTCGGTTTTTCCTTGCGTAGTCGCAGCCATCTTCTTCTTGTTGTTGTGTGTTTGTTCCTGTGAGTGCTTCACGCCGGGTAGAAGAAGGAGTTTATGCACATGCATCCTACTTCTTCTGTTGTTCTGGTGTCTCCGATGGGACCGTCTTACAGTGCACGTTGAGGTGTGGCATGTGTATTGCATCGTTTTCAGCAAGCGTTGCGTTGCCATATGTACCTGATATTTTACTGATCCGTTGCCCATGTGGATGCGATATTTTTTTTACCCGCTAAAAAAAAAAATCTCGTTGCCGTTGTCGTGTGGATGTAGCCTAAGAAGCGAGTGTGACAGTCAAAGTGTCCAGAAGAACTGGGGCTGGTTCTGTAAGATGCTCAGTAAAACCTACAGCTCATTTCCGCATAAAACTGCACTCACTGTACCTCAGACTACTACTTTTTTTAAGCAAAGGGTCATCTCACACCAAATACTGACTTTGTTTCATTTATTATGGCTTACTGATTACTAGTTATAGTATTTTTTAATGTTGAAACATTTATTTTCATTATTTTTTAAGCTTTTTTTGGTCTACAGCATAGGCTCCAGCTTGCCTGCGACCCTGTAGAACAAGGTAAGTGGCTACAGATAATGGATGGATGGATGGATGGATGGATGGACGGTCTATAGCATTTCTTTACATGTGCCTTAGACTTTTGCACAGCACTGTATATTCACATTTCTTTTTTCACATATGAGTGAAATACATAATGTACGTAAGGAAAAGCATGTGAAGGTGGATTTCAATGTGTTAAACCCTGAAAATGCAGCCAGTGAATTCTAGTAGATGTGTGGCATCATGTCAACAGCATGCGATTACATGGGAAACCTCCCTGAATCCCTCAGCAACACCATGATTCAGTGATGGACTCCGAGTCCCAACAGGGCCGACATAGACTCAAGTTCCCAGCAACTCCACGAGCTCTCACACCCTCAGCCTCACCCTCCTTCTGATTATACACACACACCTGTTTCTAGAGGGGAACCGTCAGGGCCTTTTAGGCGTTCAGAGAAGCCCAGACATATCAGCATTTCAAAGGCTATTCTTTTTGGGCTGTATGGATGCTGTCAGTCCCGACTCGCTTGCTCACTCGAGTTTGTTGACGGTGTAGTGGCTGGCTGCTTTATGTCCTGGGGCTCCCTCATGCCTGTGTTACCTTCTGGCTCTCCCCTTTTAGTTATGCTGTCATAGTTAGTTGCCGGAGTCCCTGCTTGTACTCAGTGCAATATGTATACTGTCCCTACTTATTCAGGTGACATTGGGCATACCTAACAACCTGTGTTTTCTCTCTTTTCTCCCCCCCCAATCTGTCCCTCTGAGTTACATGTCGGTCCTGGGATCGAGATGCTGACCTCTTTTGCTCCTCGGACCTGCCTGATCCATCCTGGTGCCCTGTGTCTGGTTGGAGTCTCATCGCATCGCTCCTGTGGAGGGCAGCCCCATGTGGACAGTTGGGGGTCGCGCCTGGAGGACGCTCTGGACTCTTGCAGTGGTGCTTTTGTGGCTGGGGACTGAAGTTGACTTGCTGACTTTAGGACTACAGTTGACTTGCTGACTTTGGGACTACAGTTGTCGTGAACGGTTTTGCGCTCGGGTTTCCGTCGGTGGGGGGTTTATAGCATCAACGAAGCTGACTTTGTTAGGACTGTTAATGTTATTGTCATGTTATCTGTTGTTGCCCAGATGGGGATGAGTTCCCTTTTGAGTCTGGTTCCTCTCGAAGTTTCTTCTTGGTTTTTGGGAGGAACCAAAAATTTATCATCCTCGGCCTTCTCGAACCCCAACACGAGCTTAATCACGAGTTGATGCCATCAGCGCAGCCGTAAAGCCACCTTCCAGCCAGTGTAGCGTTCATCAGTAGTGTTAGCGAATGCTAATTAATAAAACGGTCAAGCCAGTGCTATCGAGAGCAAGTAGCACAGAGTAATGACCAAGAAACTAAGATTTCTGTCTCCAGACTCTTCTTCCATGCTGCACGCTCACTACAATATTTTGCAGTCAGACTTAAGTATTCATTTCCGTGTGTAATTACTGAGTTACTTTTAAAATCAACATCAACATGGAGTGACCTGGCAGCCTGCTGCTAATTCCTTGCAAAATCCTTTGCCCTGTTGCTTTTTTTATGTGCCTGGCTAAGTTTTGACTGAGCTCAAGTCCCAGCTCTAATAGCAATGGTTCGCCACTGCCTGTTTCTCACAACCACACTGTCAGAAATAGGGGTACAATAGGAGTCCGTTTCTGTCCCCCAAGGTACACTCTATACTAATGAACCCCTTAGGGCTCATTATTGGACCTCAACGTAACTATGTGTACCTTTTTAGGGACAAAAAGGTACATATAAGTTCCCAATCAGTATATAAAGGGTACAAATAAGTACCTTAGAAGGTGACAAGCCAGTGACAAGCCATTGTGCCCCTAAAGGTACAATAATGTACTTTATTTTCTGAGAGTGCACCAGCATGGAGAGCTTAAATGAAAGTTTCACACCCTCACATGTTGCGAAACAATTTGCTTCGTCTCTGTGTCAGGTGTTTGCAGTTCACCCGACCTCTGTTAAGCCCTTGACCTTGATTTTGGATCATGATTCTGATTGCTGTTTGCTGTTTGGCTGATCCCTGTGCCCATCCTTGACTCTGTATTCTGCCTGCAATATTGGGTTCATCTGCCTGAACTCTTTGGCAAAGTAAAGAACATCCCGAGCCTCTCTCTCTCTCTCTCTCTCTCTCTCTCTCTGTCTGTCTCTCTCTTTGTGCTTCTCCTCCAAATGCATGCAGCAGACCCCGATTCCCTCCAGACCACTCTCTCTGCTCATATCAGAGAGCACAAACAGTGTCTCCAGGAGATCTCTAACCAGATCCCACAGCTCTTGTCAGCCCTCACCCAACTGTCATCTCAGCATGCCAGACCAGCGATGCTTCCTGCTCTGGTTCCACCTTCTCAGTGTCTCACTGCCTGGCCTGATATGTTCACAAGAGATCCTTCACAATGTCAAGACTTCCTCCTTCACTGCCAGCTGGACTTCACCTCGCACGATGGCTTCTCAAACCAAGCCAAGATTACTCATGATTGTAACATATCTTGAAATGATTCGATAAAGTGAGCTGCTATCTTCCTACAAGCACTTCATCACCCTGTTTTGCCAAGTCTTTGAATGCAGCACGATGGGCAAGGAAGTTGGCAAGCAGTTGTTTTGTTCACTATCAAGCAGGGCAAGATGGAGGTGGAACATGCCTTGGAGTTTCATGTGCTAGCAGCAGAATGAAGCAATGCTGAAAATTGGACTTCACCAAGGGGCTGAACAATGACGTCCTCACTGAGTTAGCTTGTCATGACGAGGCAGCAACACTCGGGCTCTGGAGTAAACCTCATTAACCAAGCTTCAGCCTTCCAGCTCAATTTACTGCTCCTGACTCGACCACAAATCCTTCACATCAGCACCAGAACTATTACCCAATGCACCACTTACAGCCAACTCTGCATCAGCAGCTTGCATCACAAGTATATCACCCTCTCTTTCTGTGCCTACCCTGGATGCAAGTCCATAACCCACAGATTTCTTGGACGAATACACAGTGACACCGTATGGCCTCTCTTCCGCCCCCTCTGTGTTCCAGCGTTTGATCAAAGACATGCTGAGAGATATGCTAGAAAGTTTGTTTTCACATACATCAGCAACATTCTGATCTATTCCCCTTCCCTGGAAAGTGATGTTGATGACATTAAGAGAGTGCTGTCTCGTCTGTTGCAAAGCCAGTTGTGTATCAGAGGAGAAAAATGCAAATTCTACATCCCCACTATCTCCTTCCCGGGGTACACTGTTAACCAGGAAGGAATAATCATAGATGACATCAAAGTAAACACAGTGTACATACAGTACAGACTTACAACGTAAACTTCTACCACCACATCATATGAGGTTTCATGGGCTTCTTTGCCTAGGGCCTCCAGAGTCTAGGATCACCACTGACCAAGGCCAAGGTATTTTTTTTAAATGCACTACAATATCATGTTTAAAGAAATGTTTACTTTTTCTTGTAATTCACCAACAGTGATCCTTGGGGATTTTTTCGCCTCTCTTACCCTCCTCCTCCTCCTCACTGTCCGTGGGGGCAAAATAAACTCGGGTCCTCTTCCAGGTAAGTTTTTCACCATTCCAGTTGGTGTTCACTTTTTTTTTTACAGTAGAAATGGACATTTTCAGGCGAATAGATATTTTTCATAACCATTCCCTGACTTATGAAGGTCAACACACTTCTCCCTCATTTGGTTTGTGTGTTCTCTTATCTTTCCCATGTTGATGTTGAGGGACTTTGGCCTCTGTATCACCTCATATTTGTCCCCCAGTTAATCAGGAAGTCATGGATTACAGCTTGAAAGTTCCTACACACTCCAGTCAACTCAAACATGCACAAATTAAATTGGAAACATGCTTCAGTTACTGTATGTTGTGTTCACAATCATTTCCAATAATGGTGGTACATGTGCTTTTGTTGAAAATAAAAGATTAAGCCAAATTGACTTTATAATAAGATGACTGCTGAACTACCTTACAGCAGGAACAATAATAACAGGGTGTAGAAAAATTTAAGGAGTTTCCAATTTCATAACCAATCTTTGATAAAATTCAATTTATAGTTATATGAACACACAAGGGTGGCACGGTGGTGTAGTGGTTAGCGCTGTTGCCTCACAGCAAGAAGGTCCGGGTTCGATCCCCGTGGCCGGCAAGGGCCTTTCTGTGTGGAGTTTGCATGTTCTCCCCGTGTCCGCGTGGGTTTCCTCCGGGTGCTCCGGTTTCCCCCACAGTCCAAAGACATGCAGGTTAGGTTAACTGGTGACTCTAAATTGAGCGTAGGTGTGAATGTGAGTGTGAATGGTTGTCTGTGTCTATGTGTCAGCCCTGTGATGACCTGGCGACTTGTCCAGGGTGTACCCCGCCTTTCGCCCGTAGTCAGCTGGGATAGGCTCCAGCTCGCCTGCGACCCTGTAGAACAGGGTAAAGCGGCTAGAGATAATGAGATGAGATGAACACACAAAGTACACCAAGTAAATATTACACAGATGTTCCATGATTTTAAACATAACTATAAACCTGTGTCATTCTGTAATTAATAAATAAATAAAGTAATCATTGACAAATTACTGTCGTATGAGAGGAATAAATCACTTCAGGATGTGCGGTTATAGGAAAATAATCCACTGTTAGTCAGGGCAGCTCGTTACACTTCATCACACCACCCTGTCACTGATTATCACACTGTAAATGCATGTTCCCAAGGTGTTTTATTTCTTGCATAGTGATAAAAATGCAGACAATTATCTCGGAACAGGTTTATTTGTTTTTTTCATGAGTACAGTGGATATATCAGTTTTACATTACTTATTACAACTTTAGTCATGTAATTTGCTTTGAGTTTGGTTTATACAGTAAAAAAAAAGTTGGAATGGAGTGGTTTTAAAGGCTGAAAAACAACCATAACAGACATTATCCCTTCATGAATGTATTTCTAAAACGCGTTTCTAAATTACCTCCGAGGAAGTGTGTCTCCTTTGGCGTGCCGTAGAAGAGGGCCTTATTCAAGTGGGAATGTTGACTAGCCGAAGATTGGTGAAGGTAAAATAAAATAAAATAAAATAAGCATGCATAGGATGTTTGTCCCATTTAAAAAATGATTATAAAATTTGTACTAAGTTGTTATTGTCTTATTATAATCCTGACAATTAGTTAAAGATCCTAAGCTGATCCAGTGGAGGAGAACGCTAATGCTAAATGCTAACATTTTGTTCAGGCACGAGAGCTGACAGAAATGTGCTGTATAACTGGCTAATAAATAGTGTTAAAATATTATTTTTAAAGTATTAAGTTGTAGATTAATTAATGCTGAATAGTACTGCTGAATATTTATGTGGCTCACGAACAGCTTTAACTGCTGAAAATGGAGCTGAAATAAATGACTGAAGTGACATTGTTTACATTGTCATTTTAATTTCATTTCTAATTGATTTAAAGGTGCAGTACGAGATTTTGGAAAAACGCTTCCCGCAAGCCATATTTTGAAAAGAAACACGCCCACCCCCCGCGTCTCCACCCCTTTATAAACCCTGAGAAATTCCGGCTTTATAATGGGTGTCTATGGCGTTACACACCAGTGGAGCTCGTTGTAGAGAGCTTGGAAAAATAGCTCAAACTTTCTCATTTAAACTGTGTTTTCAGCCCCAATTTTCACTTCACACACACAATTTTCTCAAAAGTAGTAGCCACACTTGTCCTGATTCACACCATATGTCTACCTACACGATAGGACTTGCAGTTTTTGAATGAGAAGCCTGAAAATGAGGAGAGGACAGGCGCGCAGCCCCATAGACTGCCATTATAAACTTGGCAGAAAAGTCACTCGTTTTTAACTCGCTCTAGTGACCTCATTTTTTACACTACAGACAAAAAAAATTACATCAGTGTGTTCAGGAGAGCCTTGTGGCGCTCACTGTGAAAGAATTTTGTGAATATCTCCTTCCGTTTTCGTGTAAAGGCCCATTTATGCTGAAAACGCAGTCCTCGCAGATGGCGTCTGCGTAGCCCCCCCTTTGCAGACGCTCTGCGCGCACCTCCCAAAAATTGTGACCACCGCAGAAGCCTCGCAGACAAGAGGGCTCTGATTGGTCCACTCTACATCCGCTGTACACGCACTTCCGCTTCCCTACTTTCCCGGTTTGGTTTGTTTTCACTACCGTCATTTTTAAAAACACGAGCGAAGATGGAGCAGCACGAAGAGCGGTTGATTGAGGAAGTGAGGAAGTACGTACTTCTATACGACTCCAGTTCTAGTCATTATAAGTGACCGGAGGATAAACACTCCACTAACCACACCCACCAACTACTCCTAGCGACTTCGCGCCCCCTTGCGTTGTGGTGGTGAATAACATCGCGTACGCCTATTACTCCCTGCTCAACGATAAATTACAACTGTCTGCGAAAAGCTATCTGCGAAAGCCTTGTCGCAAGAGCATGCAGAGGCCCTAAATCCCCGTTGTTTGGAGGGAGCCCACTGAGAAAATCCTGCGCTTTCTGTGTCACACTCTGCTCGCAGCGCGTGGATTGGGGGAGGGGCTGCTCGCTCTCTCACACATATATTGAGGTTTTTCACCTGACGTCACAGGGTCACGTGACGCCCCGGTGTCAGCCATTTTGAATGGCAAGCTAGCTAATGTCAACATCATAGTACCTAGTATGTTACTGTAGCAACATTTATGTTCAATCATTTGGATGACTGTTAAAACCTTTCAGTCTCAAGTTTTTCCTTTACTGTATTTACTAGTTTACTGAGCCAGCCAGCCCCGGAGCGCGCTAGCTAGCGCCAGCCAGCCAGCCCCGGAGTGCGCTAGCTAGCTAGCGCCAGCCAGCCAGCCAGCCCTGGAGCGCACTCAGTAAACTAGTAAATACAGTAAAGGAAAAACTTATAACGGGCCATGTCTCAACAGACTAAGAAGTTATTTCAATGACATTTAATAACATTTTGTTTATCCTGAGGACCGAAAGTAAATGAAAATGTGAACAAACCTTAGCTGTCAGTGAACAATCCTGGTGGAAACAGGTAAACGTCGTTCTCTAAGCCTGCTAACCTCAATTTTTGCAAATACCTCTCCCTCTGCTCACCCTGTAAATGCCCTGCGTCACTGGATAGTGAAGGTGTTTTCTACATCTCACTCCTTTTTCTTTTATGTTTTTCGTTTGTCGCCTTCCTCGCATTCAAACTGATTCGAGCCGTGCCGTCCAAAATGGCAGCATCACATGACTTGGTCACGTGGGTGAAATACCTCAATACACACACACACACACAGAAGGGACAGGCTGCTCGCGGGCTTCAGTCTGATTGACGTGTCAGTATCCAATCATTTTGAGGTGGTACCTCGATAGGATTGGATGGCGTTTTTCCTTTATTTTACACTGTAGACTGGATTAAAATATTTCGTTTTTGGGTCAAACCTTCTGTTGTACTGCTTGCAACATGGGTGTGAGGAGCTTTTCAAGCAATATGGTAAAAAATACTCCTGAAAAAAATCTCGTACTCCACCTTTAAATGTAACAGATGACTTTACCAAATGATGGCAGTAATGGCAGAAATGAAGAAGGAAAACACATTTAAATGTGAAAGATATATAAAACAAAAATAAAACAATTTATCTAACATTTGGTGCATAATAATAACAATGTCAGACATTTTTCTGGTTATTTAAATGTTGTGTAAATGTTATTTAAAAGTGTTTCTTAATGAGGCAAAAAAAAATCCCAATTGATATCAATTAAAATTAATATTTCTTAATATTCGTCTTAATCAAGCTTAATATTCACAATGAAAAACAAATTCAGTTTTTCCCCCACAAGCAAGGTGATAGATAAATAAAATAAAAATATTACAATTTCTAATATTATTAACATTTTTTACAAATAATGTTTTGTTTTGTTCTGATATAAAACTATATCATGATGCGTATTTTGCATGCAGGCTGCTTGTATGTTGTATTTCTGTCAGGCTTGTTATCGTGGTGTAAATTGCGATTTGTTGCATTTCAAGTACAAATTAAATGTATGAATTAAGATAACAATAATCATTGATACTGTATAACACTTTTAGTCCTCTATTATTTATTAATTTATTTGTTTATTATCGAAAAGTGCTTGTTAGTACAGACAAAGAACAAATGTATAATATTTACCGATTTAAAAACACAATATTCACAATTAACCACCATTAATATTTTTATATTAATATTCATATGTGAAGGATCAGATGACCTGAAATTAAAACTAATATTTGGTTATTTTATTGTGTAGAAAATCAAAATGTCAACTGCAGAATAAATAAAAAGTCTGAAGTTAGATCTTATGTCATGATAAAGTGATACAGTTTAAAAGTTTTCTCTTATAATCACATTTACAAATGAATTTTATATTTTATTTTCTGTGCTTTGCAGGTGGCGTTGCCGCTGGCGTTGCCCGGCTCTCTGTACCTCGTTTCAGGACGGGTTTTTGCTGCCAGTGAGAACGAAGGAAGTGATTCCTCTCTGATTACAGATGAGGTGTGTTCTCTGTTACAGCTGTTGCACAGATGTTTTAATTTCATCAGTATCAATCATCGATGCTCTAGGTTCGAGGCTTGAGAGTAAAATGTTTGGATGTGTGTGCGATGTGTCTTTCAGCTCTCTCTGTATACCACCCCACACACTCGAGTACACTCCGTGAAGCCGGAAGTCAGCCGTGTGGAGCAAAGTGTAGCGTCGCTGAGGAAATCTGCAGAGCCGTACACAGCATGGTGTCAGGTACGACTGCGCATGAAGAAAAAGTAAACAGGCTTACGTTTTCATTTTCCACTGATGATCCCTGTCATGTAGCTCATGAGATGAAGTCCAGTGTAGAAGAGCATCATGGAGACTCTGGACGCAAAGTCCCAGAATGCAATGCAGCTCTTTGAAGCAGTTGTGCAGACTGAGTTTGAGCAGAGACTCGGCTAGTTAGCGATCTTGCAAGATGGTGAGCGTGATGGCGTTGACGTTGGTGTTAGAATGAAAGTGGAAGCTTTGGAAGATGATCTACAATGTATTTGAGCAGAAGGAACAGCTGAGGAGCTGCGAGAGCTGGAGAGACTAAAGTGCCACCGCATCTCTCTCTCTCTCTCTCTCTCTCTCTCTCTCTCTAGGTTCAGGTTTTCACTTGAAAGGAATTCTTAAACGTTAAACCTGAAATGCTGGAGATTATTTTATTAATTTACTGGCTTTATCATCATCATCAGTAAAATTGTATTAATACATACTTTATTAACACAACACTGACACCTGCTGGATATATTTTGAACTGCACTAAAGAAAATGAAAATGATCAATAATTATAAAACATAATTATTGTTTCTGGTATGGATTTCTTGCAGCATGTTTAGGTGTACTGTTTTGTTTTTTTAAGTGTATTTGATTCACATCTTTTTTCCCCCTCTTTCCAGGACAAGACATCGTATGCCCTGGATAAAGCCGAGGTATTCCGTTTACTGCTTCTGTCCGAAATGTCGTCCTGACGTGCCAGTTTATTTCTAATTAATCCCTCTTTTCATCTTTCAGGAATGTTATAAGATGATCGAGCCTGGAATTGAAACATCTGTACAGACTGCGAGGGGTGAGAAGTTTTAATCAGTGCACAGAGAAATATTTTATAAATACTGTATATTTACAACATGCACTATTTTCACAGTGAGTTTTTGTTCATTGTTTCAGACACTTACGCGTTTCTGGTTAATCCTCCGTCCAAGTTCTACCCAAGTGTCAGTGCCGTGGGGTTTTCCGCAATCCTCGGACTTTACCTTGCCAAAGGTTTGTGTGAAACTGTGATTTATACTTTGATCATCATTTATTTTTATTGATTATGAACTGTATCAGTGAAATGAAATGTGGTGTTTGGTGCCATTTGTTTTTTCTCTGTGTGGATTTAAGGTGGAAGAGTAAAACGTCTTCTCTTCCCCGTTGGGTTGATGACTCTGAGCTCCTCCATGTTCTACCCCCAGCGCGCTGCCTCTCTGGCCAAGGCAAGTCTGACCTCAGAAAGCCTTCAGGGCCGAGAACTTTACACTTTTTTGCTCATCTGGTCATAAGGCCGATGAGCTGTTACCATGGCGTGGCGTCCGTCGTCCACAATTCCGTTAAATCGTATCTCCTCCATCAGTTCTCCATGGATTTCCGTTTAGATTGTTTTGTTTGAAAGAACACATCTCTCTGCACAAAACTCGGTCATTTGTATTGTCAGTTTTTTGCTAACAAATTAGTAATTAGGTCAACTTAACACATTTTCTTCTGACTAGAATTGTATCTCCTCTCTCACTGATCATGCGAATTCAGTTCTGATCGATGTTTTGGGTCGATCTTCTCTCAGGGAACAAAACTTAGTCCTTTGTTGATTTTCCTGGTGTAAACAGTTTGTCGTGGAGGTTGGTCCTCCCTCACATTTCAGTTCTGTTTGATGTTTTGGTCGTCGGGGTTGTTTTGATGGCGGGCCAGATGAGTTACTACGTCCTTGACGTTGTAGTTTGGTCTCTCGGCAACATAAAGAGGCGAGTGAGGGAACGTGTGTTTATCACATAAGTGATAACAGGAACTTACTTATTTCATGGATGAGCCATAACATTAAATGTAGCTATAAATGGATAAAACATGTGACATGTTGGTTTTTAATAAATTAAGCTTTTATCAACCCTTACTCAATTCCTTTTTTATTTGAGGTCACTGAAGACCAAATATCAGCTACTATTTTTCCCATTAAGGGGGGAAAATGTTTTCATCGAGCTATCATTAAGGGTTCTTTAGTTTGTTCCTCTAAGATGATCCCTAATGCAGAGATCTTCAGATGTATCCCTACAGAGTGAGTGAGCTTTCGTTTAAAAAAATAAATGAATAAATAAAAAAGCCGGAGCCACGCTTAGAAAGCTACAACCCCAATTCCAAAAAAGTTGGGACGCTATAAATAAATAATAAAAGCAGAATGCATAATTTGCAAGTCATGGAAACCCTATATTTCACTGAAAATAGTATAAAGACGACACATCAAATGTTGAAACTGAGAAATTTTATTGTTTTATGAAAAATATATGCCCATTTTGAATTTGATGTCAGCAATACGTTTCAGAAAAGTTGGGACAGGGGCGTGTTTACCACTGTGTTATAAACATCACCTTTACTTTTAACAACACTCTGTAAACGTTTGGGAACTGAGGAGACCAAGTGCTGTAGTTCTGAAAGAGAAACGTTGTCCCATTCTTGCCTGATATACAATTTCAGTTGCTCAACAGTTTGGGGTCTCCTTTGTCGTATTTTGTGCTTCATAATGCGGCAAATATTTTAAATGGGAGACAGGACTAGACTGCAGCAGGCCAGTTTAGCATCTGGTCTCTTTTACTACAGAGCCATGCAATATTCATACGTACAGAAAGCGGTTTGGTATTGTCTTGCTGAAAGAAGGAAGGCCTTCCCTGAAAAAGATTTTTTCTGGATGGCAGCATATTGCTCTGAAACGTGTTTATATCATTCAGCATTAATGACAGGGTTTTTTCTAGAAAAATTTAGTCTGAGGGCGCTCACCATGGCGAGGGAGCGAAGCGAGGGGGGGATGGTGCCGGTTGTCCCCCCCCCCGCCGTGCAAAGACTTTGAAAAATGCTCCAATGGGACATTCTGAGGCTGTCTGAGAGGGAAATTGTAACAAATTGTCTGTCAACATTGAAAAAGAAAGAAGTAATCTTCTTCTGCTCCGGACAGTCTTTGGCTTTCTTCCGCTTCGTGCCGCGGGATGACATCTTTAAATGCCCAAGTGTCAACAAAAACAACTTGCGAACTACTTCTGTCAAAAGCTCCCGCGCCAGTGGGTGAAAGGTCATTCAGTCTCGAGAAATCTCGCTCTACAAGTCAGCTGACCTTGTATGTAACCCATGTCAAATCTCGCGAGAGCAGCCGCGACAAGTAAACAACATGGCGCCTCAGTCTGGAAAACGCCAATTCGGATTGTTTTTGCGCCGTCTGGCGGTGTATCTACTATGATTGGAATATTTTTGGGGCAATTATAACGTATTTGATGATCAGACACATTGTCACGTAGTGTTGCTGGGATGTTTTCACGGAGTCGGTAAGGGGGCGCACGCCGAGAGTAAGAGGGCGCAGCGCCCCTGTTCCCCCGTTTAGACGAAAGCCTGAATGATGCCTCCCAGATGTACAAGCTTCCTATGTCATGTGCACTAATGCACCCTCATACCATCACAGATGCTCAATGCTTTTGAACTGTGTGCTGATAACTAGCCGGATGGTCCCTCTCCTCTTCAGCCTGGAGGACGTGGTGTCCATGATTTCTAAAAAGAATTTCTACTTTTGATTCGTCAGACTTCGGGACAATTTTCCACTTCACCTCAGTCCATCGTAAAAGAGCTCGGGCCCAGAGAAGGTGGCGGTGTTTCTGGATATTGTTTATATCTGGTTTTAACTTGCGTTTGTGGATGCAGTAATGAACTGTTTTCACAGGTGATGGGTTTCTGAAGTGTTCCTGAGCCCATACAGTGATTTCCACTACAGACACATGTCTGCTTTTAATGCAGTGTCTCCTGAGGGCCTGAAGATCACAGGCACCCAATGTCAGTTTTCAGCCTTGTTTCCTGCATACAGAGATTTCTCCAGATTCTCTGAATCTTTTAATGATATTATGGACCATAGATGATGTGATCCATAAATTCTTTGCAGTTTTACATTGAGGAATGTTTTTCTTAAATTGTTGCACTGTTTGTCCACGCAGTCTTTCACAGAGCGGTGAACCCCGCCCCATCTTTACTTCTGAGAGACTCCGCCTCTCTGGGATGCTCTTTTTATACCCAGTCATGTTACTGACCTGTTGACAATGAACCACATTAGGTTGTTTGGGTTTTTTTTTTTTCGTTACACAACTTTTTCAGTCTTTTATTGCCCCGTCCCAACTTTTCTGAAACGAGTAGCTGACATCAAATTCAAAATGAGCATATATATTTTAAAAAACAATAAAATTTCTCAGTTTCAACATTTGATTTGTTGTCTTTGTACTATTTTCAATGAAATATAGGGTTTCCATGATTTGCAAATTATGACATTCTGTTTTTATTTACGGTTTACACAGCATCCCAACTTTTTTGGACTTGGGGTTGTAAAAAGTCGATCATCCAGAGAACCTAACCTTGTTGGAGGATTGTTTGAATTTGAGCTCTCTTTTTTTAATGTTTAATGATTTTTAGGAGGCCAAAGACCAGATATCCAGTTTGAGTTCACGGACACGTGTGTTTTTGGAGGACGTGTGGAAGGGAAAATCACCTGGGAAGGAGGTGAGCGAAGAGAACATCATCATGATCGTGATGTATGAAATTGTTCTGTACATCAGGTTTGTATTTTCTCTTTTCTTCTTTTTCTCTCCAGAAATGAAGAGTCACGGGTCAAAGACAGATGAAGATTTAAAGAAGGGACAGTTCTTCTCCAGCTGAAAGAGACTTCACTCTGCTCAGCTCATAAAACTCCTATCAGTTTTATTCTGGTGTGTGGATCTGGAACAGTGCACATTCGATCTATGAATCAGTCCAGAAGTTCTCTTCTTCTCGTGTTTAAACACTACTATTGTCTGTCTGTATCATGTCTCAGCATTAAATCATAATTTATTTGAAGTAGCGAAGCAGTTTAAGGACAGTTTCCCCCGAGGAAGCCATCAGTACGGGATGTTTCTCTATCTGACAGATTTGAATTGAAATGTCGAAAAGGGAATAGATCTTAATCGAGATCTGTGGACAGATCACTAGAAAAGGTATCATTGATTCAATTCCATGACAATGTGTTTACATTTTTTGCTAAATTTTTGTTAAAATTGCATTTTATAGACACTATGTTAAGATTTATATATGTGTGTGTTTGTTTATTTTGTATGATGCATCGGTCTTTGGTGTGTTACTAACTCTGTCAAAGTCAAAATCAGACTTATTAAAGAAAATATCTCACAAATAAACAAATTGAGCTAAAAGTTGGTCTTTATAGGGGTGTTCACACGGCAACTTTTACTCCGGTGTAGCACCGGGGCTGCCCCGGTAGAGCGTTCACACAGTACAGTGAACCCTCGTTTATCGCGGGGGTTACGTTCCAAAAAGGACCCGCGATAGGCGAAATCCGTGAAATAGTCAACTTTATTTTTTTACAACTATTATACAATACAAATGTAAAGCATTTGTTTAAGAAATTAAAAAAAACGTTCTTGCAAATAACTATGACAGTTTTTAATACTTTTAAAATAATAATACTGTAATAATACTGTAAAATAATATTTTTAATAATGAATACGAGGTTAGACACATTGCGACTCACGCGTATTTCACAGTCCCTCTGACTGTGCCTCTTCGTCCTGACTCCGCTCCGCTGTAGCGTCATTTTCTGCTGAAGGCTGTGGTGCAGGTGTCTTTTTCCGAGAGAAGAACATAGTTATGGGTAGTTGTTGGCACTCTTTTTTCTTCTGGGCAAGAAGATTCTTGTAAACAGACATGCCACCTTCGATTATATTTGAAAACTGTAACGAGCAACACATCAACGGGTCCCATTCTTGTGCCACTCGCTGAAGTTCAGTGTTCTGAACACAATGCACTGTAAAAAAAAAAAAAATCCGCGAAACAGCGAAGCCGCGAAAGATGAACCACGTTATAGCGAGGGTTCACTGTACAAAGTTATACCGGTGTAGCCCCTGAAAGCTGCTTAAACCGGTGCAAATCTAACCCTGCTCTGGAGGTGGTTTAAGAAATTTACTCCGGAGTAAATGCTAGTTTGCGGGGCAGCACCGATATAAAATGGGACGTCTGAATGCTACACCCTGTTCATCCACATTGTTTTCCCAGCGCTTGGTGATGCCATGACAACCGTCCACATGGCCATGAACGACACGAAGTCGTCAATTTGTTGCCGAATGAATTGTAGAATGCGTTGTTTTCGTGCTCTCTTGTACTTGCGCAACCTTTCCTTTCTCTCTTTTACGGTGTCTGATAGACCACAACGTAGAAAGTTTGTCTGGAGAAGTATAAACCATGGTTTTTCGATATATCAATCACAAACAAGGCGGGAAAAGGAAGTACATTTTCACGCATGCGCATATTTCATTTCCGCATTATTACTATCGTATAGCACGGTCACAAAAACTGCCGTGTGAACGCAAGTGGGGCTGCACCGGTGCTAACACGCTTCTCTCTAGTAAGCAGGTTTGTGACGTGTGAACGCTCCACAAAATTTACACCGGTGTAAGATATATCGCAACAAAATACATCGGTGCAGCATCGATGCAAATATGTGCCGTGTGAACACCCCTTAAGTCTGTCCTTTATTAAAACAAAAAAAAGCTGCATGTTGAATTTGTTCTTAACAATATAACCACTAAAGTTAGGCGTATCAGACGCTCGTTGGCCGTGTTGTGAAAGCTGTCCATGCAGACGCTCATCTAAGTTTCCAAATCTGTCATTGCTTAACTCTTGAATATTTTCTGTCATTAAAAAACTTATAGGGCAGCACGGTGGTGTAGTGGTTAGCGCTGTCGCCTCACAGCAAGAAGGTCCTGAGTTCGAGCCCCGGGGCCGGCGAGGGCCTTTCTGTGTGGAGTTTGCATGTTCTCCCCGTGTCCGCGTGGGTTTCCTCCGGGTGCTCCGGTTTCCCCCACAGTCCAAAGACATGCAGGTTAGGTTAACTGGTGACTCTAAATTGAGCGTAGGTGTGAATGTGAGTGTGAATGGTTGTCTGTGTCTATGTGTCAGCCCTGTGATGACCTGGCGACTTGTCCAGGGTGTACCCCGCCTTTCACCCGTAGTCAGCTGGGATAGGCTCCAGCTTGCCTGCGACCCTGTAGAAGGATAAAGCGGCTAGAGATAATGGATGGATGGATGGAAAAAACTTATAATCTCTGCTTTCCAAAGAAATGGATCTGGTTAAGATCTGTTCAGTACTTTGGGAGTAACGGCAAGTTGAAGTCGGTACAACAGAGTAAAAACTCTGCTCGCATGACGTCGGGAAACTGCCAGTGCTCTTCTTTTTGAGTCAGGGGAAACCGGTCAGGCGCTCTCTCTCTCTCTCTCTCCTGATCGGTTTCCCACTGGATTACTCGCGAATATCAATCAGATAACTTTCATAGTGATGTTCTCTCGCTCTCACTGTTTCTGATGAAGGATTCAGCAAAATTTTCCGTCCGCTAGTTTTGATGTTACGATTCACAGAAGACTATGAAGTGAGTTTTCAGAGCTTTACCTACTTATTTTTTTCAAATCAAACTGATTCATGTAAATAAATAACTATTTTAGAATATAACTGGAGTTGTTTTGATGAAAGATATTGAGATCTTAGTGGTCGGAATGATATTTTACAAAAACCCGAAGTCAGAAACGCGAGTGTCAATTTCAGTTCGGTTAATGTGAATTGTTTACTGGATGTGGCTCAGACAGTTTTTTCGAGGTTCGCCTTGAAAGCTGTGAATATTAATCAAAATAATCATTTATATTCTTTCATATAAACACCAGTAGGTCCTACTTTTGAGAAGTACAAAGGCCTAAAGAACACAAAGAAGGGATTAGAAATAATATTTTATTTTTTTTATTGAGTGTACAGATTGAACGTTTTTACCTAATTAGCATAATTAATACTAATCAAATGCTGATTTGTCTAATTTGTGTTTACTAATTTTTCAAACTTTGTATTCAGTATCCAACCATCTATGTGCTGCCAATTTCTATGTAAATATCTTGAAAAATAGAAAAAAGTTATTAAGAAAAAACATTTGATCTCATTGGTTAATGAGGCCCATTCTGGACCATGTGACCCTCAGACAGAATATCATGGCAGTTTTCTAAAAATTAAGCCTTTTTTTCAATCTTGGATTTGTAATATCTCAAGAACGGATAAACATTTTAACTCTGTAAAAAGTATGTTGTTTAGCATTCAAATCTGAAATCAATGAGAGCAGTTTCAAGCAATTTGGACTGAATTTGAATTTTCACCTGATATAACCACTAAAGTGATGAAAATAGACAAGACTATTTTTTTCTCATGGAGACCGCCATAACTCCATCGCGCATGATGTCATTTTCCATGAGCACAGCGGAGATGTACGAGTTATGGAGTTTGAGTGCGAGTTTAAAGCGATTAACCAGGAAATTTCAAAATTACGGTGTTATGAAATGTCATCATTATACAATACGTTAAGACAAGATGTTCTAGATAAAAAAAAATTAAGCAGACTTTCGCTTAAAAATCAGAATCAGAAGTACTTTATTGCCAGGTATGTTACACACACGAGGAATTTGACTCCGGTTCGACTTAGCTTTCATAGTACAGACAGAAAGAAAGTATAGAAGAAAAAAAAACACACACACACAGAGAGAGTCTCACTGCAGTGAACTCCAGGGGGAGAATCGCGTTTCTACAGCGACGGCCTTGAAGGCAGTGCTGGCTGGGAGAGCCAAGATAAGATTGGAATTTGTTTAGACTTAAGATGGGTAGACGTGTCCTTTTTTGCTTAACCCACTTGTCCATTCTGGCCACCAAAATGATCCGTTTCTCTCTGCAAAGCCATCAACTTCTCCATGATGTTATCAATGTTGCGACTCAAGTTCTGAACAGCCACAGTCTGAGTGCCGACAGCTCTGCCCACCGCCTCAATCATGTCGGGCAGCTTTATGGGGCTTTGAACAGCTGCCACCATTATCTGATTTCCTCGATACACCAGGGCAATACCAAATCCAATCAGCAAAAATCCTGTGATCATGGTTCCGAAAAACATGGTAAAGTTGTAACATCAGTCCGTTGGGCCATTTCCCCGAGCGTGGCCATACTGGATTAGCCAGATACATGGAGATATATGGAGATGAAAACGAGGGTGGCCCTGCATGACGTAGGATTCAGCACGTTTTCCTCATTCTGTCCTGGATAACATAAAATAACCATAAGAAAAATCACGCTCCTCTTTCTCAACCTCATGCTCTTAATCCTGTTTTCAAGAATCCACCACGCCCAAATCAAAACAACCAATCAGAGCCAGGAAGAGTGTCTGACAGAGTGTCACTACTCGAGCACATGCTCTGGACTACTGATTCTTCTGATACCAAGTCAGACTGTACTAAGGCTCGTGTCCCAAAACCGATATGAATACTGATACTTTAAAAAGTCTTCTCGCAGACACAAGACCAGGAAATCTTTGTGATTTCTCGAATGAAATTTGGCCAGTGCAGATAACAGAAGTTCGACTTGAAATCTTTTGTTTGAATTTTGAATAACAGCAATGATTATCACCCAAATGAGGATGGGTTCTCTTTTGAGTCTGGTTCCTCTCGAGGTTTCTTCCTCATGTCGTCTGAGGGAGTTTTTCCTTGCCACCGTCGCCACAGGCTTGCTCATTGGGGATAGATTAGGGATAAAATTAGCTCATGTTTAAAGTCTTTCAAATTCTGTAAAGCTGCTTTGCGACAATGTCTGTTGTTAAAAGCGCTATAGAAATAAACTTGAGATCACTCTGCAGACTGAACTCGGCTTTTGTTAATCGATTTAATAAAAGTCTAAACTTTTCTGCAAACTCTTTGACTTTGAATTATTTTTGCTTGGGAGAGTTTCCATGACATTCTTCACATCAGCAGGTTCAAGAATGTTCAAAAGAACAATGCTTCGTTTTGTTTCTGCCGTTGTGAAACTGACTCACTGGCACAACCTGTTTCTCCGTGTGCCTTACTCCTGCCTTTACAAGTCACAGAGAGTGGAGCGAGAAGGTAGAAGGAAAAGTAGTTCATATCCTAAACCACAATTTAAAAAATAAATAAAAATAAATGGACAGCGGATAAAATCACAGTACGTGTTATCGATTTTTTTTTTTTAATATGAGGATCAATTGGGCGGCACGGTGGTGTAGTGGTTAGCGCTGTCGCCTCACAGCAAGAAGGTCCGGGTTCGAGCCCAGCGGCTGGCGAGGGCCTTTCTGTGTGGAGTTTGCATGTTCCCCCCATTTCCACGTGGGTTTTCTCCGGGTGCTCCGGTTTCCCCCACAATCCAAAGACATGCAGGTTAGGTTAACTGGTGACTAAGTTGACCGTAGGTGTGAATGTGAGTATGAATGGTTGTTTGTCTCTGTGTCAGCCCTGCGATGACCTGGCGACTTGTCCAGGGTGTACCCCGCCTCTCACCCATAGTCAGCTGGGATAGGCTCCAGCTCACCCGCGACCCTGTAGAACAGGATAAGCAGCTACAGATAATGGCTGGATGGATGAGGATCGATTGTTAAACCTGAACCCTATCTTTCACTGTCACTTGGTCATACATGTCAACCTATACAGAATGTCCGTATTTTATTCGGATTTGATTCAATAAACGTAGTTTACGGGCGTACAAATAAAGTTATACGGATTCTTTAAAAAAACTTCAATATTTATTTAGAGCTATAATCAATTCCCACGATGATAAAAGAGCGCATAACATTTACAAATGTACTGTACACCACAGAAAGCACAGACAGCTAGTAAAGAGTCTTATGAAATCGCGCGTTATCTTGTGGTAGCGAGACTTCATTCCACTTTTGATCATGCGCACACCGCATTGCGAGAATCCCGCCAACCGGGAAGTAACATTTTATTTGAAACGCGTATTTCCACCTGAGCGACTTTCACTAGCGACTGAAAAGATTCTGAATGGGCACTCCGGCAAGATCAACACAGACACTTGCTGTGACGTGCAGCCTCGTGAGGTATTGGTGCAGAGCGCTAAAAAAGCTGTCATGGAGTACAATTCAGAACATTAGAGTGACACTTTGTGTTTTTGTCGAACATTGGAGCTTTGTATTCATTCTGAAGTTTTATTGTTATTAATATTGAATAAAAAGTAACTGGGATATATCATTGTTAATTATCATTCAAATTTTAGGTAAATTATTTTAATTTGCATCTTATACGGATTTTATAAGGGAAATACGGATTTTGGAGGTTGGTTATACAGGTTTGATTGACCAAAGGTTGACATGTATGCTTGGTGGAGGGAACCACAAGCCCTGAAAGGATTCACAACCGATGCTGAATTAGCTACATTTCTAACATAGCAGCTTGATTTATGTTTGATTTATGATTTGGCTAAGCTAAGGTGACAGTAACACTCTGTAACACACATCTGATGTTACTGCGATGGTGCTGTCTGGCTAACGTTAGCTTGTTTCCAATGCTAATGCTCCTGGTTAGCGTTGTTTTGTTTGAAAGTTGCTGAAAATATCTTTATGCAGTGTCCAGGCAGTCGTACCTGTTTGGTGTTTGTCGTGATATTGATGTGTGACTTATGTGTTCTCAGACGTGGTTTACTGATTATTTAGCTCTATTCATGACAGTCTATGTTTTCAAACAAACTGAAATAAGTGTGTGCTAATTCTCATGCCGATGAGATCTTACTATCAGTTCATTTTCATTTTGAAAAAATGTATTTCTTGTTGACATTTCACAAGGTGCACAGCAGCCTTTTCTGAGCGAAGGGGCTTTGGATCCAAATATGAAGCGCAGCAGAGAGGGACAGGGTGGGACCTGGAGGTTGTACTGATTTACATTTTTAAGCGATATCCACTATCTTTTCAATCAGATATCAGCTTTAACCTTGTCTTCGGGTATATATGTACACGAGTGTGAAATTGAAAGCAAAAGAATTCACAGAACTTGACTCGTGACTGCATCCAGAACTTTACATCATGGTCGTTTTGGCTCTGTTCATCTTCTTCATGGCCGTGGCAAAATTGCCCATTTGGGCAGCTGTTGTTGATAACTTTTACCCGTGCCGTGTGTTCTTTTATGAGCGCACTGAACCACAAGGCATGGATCAAAACGCCAGTAAAATTTGCCAGAAATATGGGCGTGGTGGGTATTACTATGCTTCACTTTACTCAACACACCACAGGATTCCTGTGTACAGCGCCTACACTTTTGATCACAGCTGCAGCAGCCAGGATGGACAAAAAAACGGGAACTGGTTCATTGAACCTCAGGTAAGATGTGTTTCTTTTTTTTGGGGGAGTGAAGAAGATCAACTCTGAAAAATATGTGATATGTGTTATTGCTGAACTGAAAATTCAAGTCTAAGGATCCTTTTTTTTTCTTTTTTTTTTAACCTTACTTTCAATTCCGGGGCGGCACGGTGGTGTAGTGGTTAGCGCTGTCGCCTCACAGCAAGAAGGTCCTGGGTTCGAGCCCCGGGGCCGGCGAGGGCCTTTCTGTGCGGAGTTTGCATGTCCTCCCCGTGTCCGCATGGGTTTCTTCCGGGTGCTCCGGTTTCCCCCACAGTCCAAAGACATGCAGGTTAGGTTAACTGGTGACTCTAAATTGACCGTAGGTGTGAATGTGAGTGTGAATGGTTGTCTGTGTCTATGTGTCAGCCCTGTGATGACCTGGCGACTTGTCCAGGGTGTACCCCGCCTTTCGCCCGTAGTTAGCTGGGATAGGCTCCAGCTTGCCTGCGACCCTGTAGAAGGATAAAGCGGTTAGAGATAATGAGATGAGATGAGACTTTCAATTCCTTGCCATTGACAAATTCACAGGTTTAACAAACCCTGAGCTGGGAAACTCTGTGTTTTTGGTTCCAGAACAGCTCCTCTGAGTTCGTTCAATCAATTCCACTTTGTACTTATGTACACTCTGAGTCATCGACTGAATAAAACACGGACTGCACGGCTCCGTTTACTTCCATTCTATAGAAATGAGGCCTAAATACCTCTGCTGTATTGTCGTTAGACCTGTCGTGGCTTCACTTTTTACAAATGAGCTCTTTCCACATTTCCTTATCTTCACATTTCCATCATATGATTTCTTTGAAATTAGAGAGAAAGTGAATGAAAAAGGTGAAAACAGTAAAAAGACTCGAGTATCAGATAAGAGGAAACCTGTATTTAAAGCAATTAACCAGGAAATTTTGAAATTATGGGGTTGTGAAATGTCATAATTATACATTAAAGCTAGCCTTTCAGGTTTTTCAAATGTAGTTCATAAAAAGAATTTTCCCCGGCACCTAATTATTTTTGTTTAGTGACCAAAAACTACTAAAATCAAATCACAGACTTCCAATTTTATTAGGTTTTTTTAACAGAACAATTAATGAATTTATCTCCACGTGGCCCTAAATTCTCCGCTATTTTTTCCTGCTTCACCATGACCCGATTCAAGATACTATGTCATGCATCACGTGGTGGGCTTTCCCCGTTCACGCAAGGCATTGTGGGATACAAATTTGAAACAGGAGAGAAAAATGGAGGACGTGAGTGTGCGAATGAAACGTGAAAGACCGACTACAGTAACGGAAAGAAAGCGAGAAGAAAAGACGTTATGTTCTATACGAAGGAAAGGAAACACAGGACCAAACTAATAAATATGGGCGCTCAGCGAGCACCTCGGTGTGATCAGCTGTTCGTTTAGCGACAGAATGATGGAACCGTCAGTGCACGCTCAAAGGGAAACCTGCGCATGCGCACACACACGGACTTCCTCTGTCTGCTTGACTGCGTGAAGCGAGCGATTTCATGCACATTATTTGCTTTAATCCCCTCAAATTAATTAAATAACTTCCCAGCCACAGAATGGCCTGATATTTTGTGAGATATTACAGAAATAAACATATATCACAATGACCACATTTCAGAGGGAACTAAATTTCACCGATTTTATGAAATTGAAAGGCCGTCTAGCTTTAATACAAGATGTTCTAGATTAAAACATGTAAGCGGACTTTAACTTAAAAAAACATGTTAAAGTTGTAACATCAATCCATTGGGCCATTTCCCTGGGTGTGGCTATACTGGGTTAACTAGATACAGTATATGGATGTATAAGGAGACAAAAATGAGGGTGGCGCTGTGTGACATAGGATTCCACATGACAGCATACCATGTCACGTATCAAACAGATGGAAGATAAGCAGGTAAACATCTCATCTCATTATCTGTAGCCGCTTTATCCTGTTCTACAGGGTCGCAGGCGAGCTGGAGCCTATCCCAGCTGACTACGGGCGAAAGGCAGGGTACACCCTGGACAAGTCGCCAGGTCATCACAGGGCTGACACATAGACACAGACAACCATTCACACTCACATTCACACCTACGCTCAATTTAGAGTCACCAGTTAACCTAACCTGCATGTCTTTGGACTGTGGGGGAAACCGGAGCACCCGCAGGAAACCCACGTGGACAACATGCAAACTCCACACAGAAAGGCCCTCGCCGGCCACGAGGCTCGAACCCGGACCTTCTTGCTGTGAAGCGACAGCACTAACCACTACACCACCGTGGCAGGTAAACATTATTTATTTATTTATTTATTTATTTAGGGCGGCACCATGGTGTAGTGGTTAGCGCTGTCGCCTCACAGCAAGAAGGTCCTGGGTTCGAGCCCCATGGCCGGCGAGGGCCTTTCCGTGTGGAGTTTCCATGTTCTCCCCGTGTCCGTGTGGGTTTCCTCCGGGTGCTCCGGTTTCCCCCACAGTCCAAAGACATGCAGGTTAGGTTAACTGGTGACTCTAAATTGACCGTAGGTGTGAATGTGAGTGTGAATGGTTGTCTGTGTCTATGTGTCAGCCCTGTGATGACCTGGCGACTTGTCCAGGGTGTACCCCGCCTTTCGCCCGTAGTCAGCTGGGATAGGCTCCAGCTTGCCTGCGACCCTGTAGAACAGGATAAAGCGGCTAGAGATAATGAGATGAGATGAACTTTTTTTTAATAAAGGACAGAAATCAAGACCGACTTTTAGCTCAGTTTGTTTATTTGCGAGATATTTTCTTTAAAAAAAGTAGCAGATTGTGATGGGAACAGGACGACAGGAAGAGAAATCAATCCTTTGAAATGTCATTGAGCTACAAAACAAAAAACTTCACTGATGGATGAAAATATAAAAGTCTGATTATTTTCCAGATGTACTGAGTTTGTCTATTCATTTGTTGATTTGTTGATTTATTTTATTTCATTTCATTCAGCTTTCAGGCTTCCCAGTGGACTCAATGCAACCAGAGAAGCTCTTTCTCAGAGATTCGATCAAATCCAGTCAATCTCTGAATGATGATTACAGAAGCACAGGCTATGACAGAGGACACCTCAACCCCAACAGTTTCCAGTGTAGCGATGGACTTATGGCTACGTTCACCCTCACCAACAGTGCGCCTATGGATGCCTGTTTCAACCGTGTCCACTGGACACAATGGGAGCAAAGTGTCAGAGACATTTTAAAGGCCCTGCCTGATTCGGGAACCGCCTACCTGGTAACAGGAACTGTCCCTTCGAAAGATTATAAAATTCCAAGAAAAGGGAAATTTGATGAAGACGACACGAGAGAGTTCGACAGAGTCACCGTTCCGACGCACGTCTGGACAGCTGTGTGTTATGAGAATCATGTTCTTGATGAGTTGTCCTTTTCGTTTGGGTACATCGGGCAAAATCAGCCTGACAGTAGAATCAATGTAATGACGATACCGAAACTTAATAAACAGCTATCTTCTCTTTTTCATACCACAGTAAAAATTTACAAAGATGACTGTTTTTCTACCAACCGCAAATCTGAGGAAATCATCAAGCAGCTTTATAAGCACATCCAGCTGCCTATTAGTGATAAACTCGACATGTCTGATGAGTTTCTGAATACGTTTCATACCGCCATAAACCAGGCTGATGATGACGACAAGAAACCGTCTTCAAAGAGGCCAAGGCTAACCCAGCTGACAATATATCAGACTTTTGACAATCTGGAGACTTGGTCTGAAAAGACAGAGAGCATGAAATACGTGTCTGGGATGACTTGTGTACTGTCTCGTGAATTTACTGGGCCCATTAAGAGTCAAAGCAGCACAGGAATTCAAAGAAGAGACACCGCTGTTGCTTCTCACGAGCTAGTTTGTCAACTCGTTCCAGAGAACGTATCAGGCTGTACTACCTCATGTATGTACAAGGAGAAGGCTAGAGGTTATTATTGCTACTATGGACTTACAGAGGGACCGTGTTCTCCTGAGTATTCCATAATAACAGTCAGCGGGACGATGTGTCACAGTGACCACACCTGTGGAACACACGGGTATGATGATTACTGGTGCAGGGTAGGCGGGTCATGGGATTACTGCAGTCCCCCCTTACCGATAGGCAAAGGGCAGAAAGGGAAGTCCTGCCGGTCTAACCACAACTGTGGCTGGTATGGATATAGGTACACCTGGTGTTACACTGACTACAGTGATAACTGGGACTACTGCTGCAAGATTAGTGATCGTTTTTCAGCTCGAAATGGCAAAACCTGTAAGTCTGACCATCCATGTGGTTACTATTCTTATCGTTACCTTTGGTGCTATACCACAGATGGGTCTTGGGAGTACTGTTGTACCCAGTGACCCAAGTATTTTGGTTTCCACCAAGTTCTGCTCTTTAAAGCAGACCTGTCAAGTCTAGATTGCTGAAATGCGATTGAAATTTGTGAAAATCTGTGAGATTCCTTCACTGCCCACCCACATACCCATACTGACAGTGCAAGCATGTTGTCAAACAGGTGTATGGTTGCACCATCGAAATACAGATACCTGTCACAGGGTAGGATATACTAAGCACCAAGAGAACAGTCAGTTCTCGAACTTGATGTGTTGGAAGCAGGAAAAATGGCCGAGTTGTGATGGCTAGATGACTCTGAGCATCTCTAAAATGGCACATCTTGTGGGGTGTCCAAAATATGCAGTGGTTAGTACCTAACAAAAGTGCTCCAAGGATCCAAAGGACAACCGGTGAACCGGTGACAGGGTCATGGGTGTCGAAGGCTAGCCCATATGGTCCACTCCCACAGAAGAGCTACTGTAGCACAAAGTGCTGTAAAAGTTAACACTGACACCTTTCAAATACTTACACTTGCCCATTTTTCCTGCTTTCAACACATCAACTTCAGGCACCAACTGTTCACTGTTCATTTGCTGCCGAATATATCCCAGAACAGGGAAGATAATGATGGAAAAATAATGATTCTAATTCACCACTCTTTCAATGTGAGACTTGACAGGTATGTTGTTAAAAGTATACTTTATTCATTCATTATACCCTAATCATAATAAACGTAATATTTTTTTTTTAGATGGGACAATATAAGCAGCTTCACTTTTAGAAGTAAATGAGATTTAAAACTTGATTTTTAGATTTCATACACAAGAAAAAACTTTCCTGTGGCCATTTAATTCATGTTGTTACTCTTAGGTATTTAATGTTCCTGAAGGACATAAAGGACGACGTATTGTTGTAACCTGCCTGTGCCTGTGTATTCATGGAACATCATGACAATTAATAAATCAATCATTATGTTACCATCGTGTTTGTACATGTGCATACCTTCAAAAAAAAGTATACACACATACATACATAAATACTGTACATACTATAAACAATTCAAGTATGCAAGAATGTTAGATTACTGGGGTTTTTTTTATTTTCGATAGAAGAAAAGCTTTTATAAATATTTCTTTGCATTGAAATAAAGGAAATTTCAAAAATATTATGCCACACAATTTGGTGCAAAATGCAGTCCTGTGTTCACCCTCAGTGTCTTGGCAGATGTGTCCATCTGGGGGAAAGTTGTTGATGGTTTTTGGTGTGTGATATGTTCATAGTATATTATATAAAGGCTCTGGGCCACTGGGAATGGATCATATAGTGGTAAGAAGAGTTAAATTATAGATAGGTGAGAATTATAACAAGCCATAGAGCCATATAGAGGTAGTACTGGAAACATCCATCAATCCATCCATTATCTGTAGCCGCTTATCCTGTCCTACAGGGTTGTAGGCAAGCTGGAGCCTACGGGGTACACCCTGGACAAGTCGCCAGGTCATCACAGGGCTGACACATAGACACAGACAACCATTCACACTCACATTCACACCTACGCTCAATTTAGAGTCACCAGTTAACCTAACCTGCATGTCTTTGGACTGTGGGGGAAACCGGAGCACCCGGAGGAAACCCACGCGGACACGGGGAGAACATGCAAACTCCACACAGAAAGGCCCTCGCCAGCCCCGGGGCTCGAACCCGGACCTTCTTGCTGTGAGGCAACAGCGCTAACCACTACACCACCGTGCCGCCCATATTTTGTTATTTTTAAGTAATTTATTTTTGGTCTACAGCATTTTTCTTTACATGTGTCTAAGAATTTTGTACAGTAATATCTGTTTCTTATATATTTTAATGATATATTTACTGAGTTTGATATTTTTCTCCAACCTTTTATTGATCACTGAACAATTCCACTAGATGGCGACAAATGCACTGGACACAAACTTTGCGACAGTTTGGTTCGCTATCCGGCTGATTTGCGACAGCTTCCACATGGCAGTCGTGTGTGTTCATGTGCTGTAGGATTTCTTCAATTGTTTTAGGGATTTTATTATTATTATTATTATTAAAATCTTAACGTTATGGGAAAGACGAAGAATGCGAGGTTTAAGCGCGAGAAGTTTTCTCCAGATGGACTTCCGGTAAAAGCAGTGAAACGCGCTGCTGAAGATGATGAAGATGAAGTTGAGTTTCCACATGTCGAATTATTGGAAAAGGTAGTTGTGTGTGTGTGTGTATATATATATATATATATATTTATTTATTTATTTATTTAGTCCCTATCCGACTTCTGACAGACCCAGACTCCTCGGTTCTGGGCGGGTTTCCAGAAACCGGGACACTTTCGGGATAAAGCGCGAGCTTAACACGCTCTGAGGAGCAACTTTGCAGCATGTGACTCGATTAAGACATTACTAGTCGCTAAATCCAATCGATGAGGTCACGTGACGTTCGGATTTCACCAAAAATCAGTGAAATATAAAGTGTTAAAGTTTGTTAATATGTTATACCGTCCCGTGGTAATTAATAATTTAATCTATTTTACATTTTTGGACAATAACATTTTTTTTATTCCAAGCGTGTTTGTTTCTTTTTTCAATTAAATGAAAGAGTGAGTAAATAATCAGCTCAGTAATTGACTGCTACTCAATCAAGAGTGCAGAAGAAGTAATGGAAGAATGGCAGGACTTCTCCAGCCAATCAGAGGAGGGGAGGATAAGCGGTGGAGGCGTGTCCACTGTGCTCTCCCCAGGTCCTTGTAATAATGGAGCGAACAGCCACAGAGGGTGGAGGTGTCTATAGACCCTTTTCAGTCACGTGACCTTCGTAAACGCGACCGCCATTTTGGACATGTAGTGGACTTCGGCTCGAATCAGTTTGAATGCGAGGAAGGCGACGAAAACACCTTCACTATCCAGCGACGTAGGGCATTTACAGGGCGAGCAGAGGGAGAGGTATTTGCAAAAATTGAGGTTAGCAGGCTTAGAGAACGACGTTTACCTGCTTCCACCAGGATTGTTCACTGACGTACGGAAGTACACGAAGCCCTCGTCTTTACCTGACTTCGGCCCACATGATCTGTATACCTATGTCGTTAAAAACCCATCGCCATACACATATACGCCAACGTCCGAGGTTCCGGAGCGCGCTCCGGCTTGCTCCAGGAGTGCTCCGGCCAAGGTTACGGAGCGCGCTGCTTAATTTGAGGGCAACCTCGGCCGGAGTGTGCTCCAGAACCTCGGCCGGAGCACTCCGGGAGCAAGCCGGCGCGCGCTGCTTAATTTGAGGGCGAGCAAGCCAGAGCACGCTCCGGAACCTCGGACGTTGGCTCCGGCAGTTATTTATACTGGATCCGGTGTAAATAGCTGCCGGATCATAATTACAGTAAACTAGTAAATCCAGTAAAGGAAAAACTTGAGACTGAAAGGTTTTAACAGTCATCCAAATGACTGAACGTAAACATTGCTACAGTAACATACCAGCTACTTGTTGATATTAGCTAGTCAACAATAGCTACTACAGAAGAACAAAGAGGTTACAATGGGTTATTTTAGCCTATTTGGTTACACTCGCCACCACAGAATGTTAACAGCAATGTAATGCCTTTTCTGGCTAATTTTATTCGTCTCACCTCCAACAAAGTGGTCACTACACAAGCGTTGGTATGCCGAGGGCTGCCAATCTGTTAATGGCCGCTATCCATCTTCCCCGTCGGGATCCGATAAAATGATAAACCTTGCCTTGTTTGTTGATGGTTACTACATCCAGGTGCACAACAATATAGTGGCATGATGGAAGTCTTGCTGAAAATAAACACTTTCTTTGCTGCCGTTCCTCAGTGTTGGCTGTGGTAAACTACTGGTAGTACACGTCCAAAATGGCGGCCACGTTTGTCGTGACGTCACGTGAAAAGGGTCCATACTATGAGCCAGTGGTCTGTCAGTCAAGCTCTGTTGCTAACGAATCATCACTAAGGGGTGGGACATGTTGAAAAGTGGTTGAGAAGATGGAAAGTTTTTTGGGGGGGTTTCGTAAAATGTTATTAAATTTAAATTTAAGGCTTAAAATGTAAATGAGGTTAATTAGAGCACTTGTAGGGAGTAGATTAGTTTTGTAAAGGTGTCAGATCAAAGTTAGCGGGCTAACGAGTTGTACTTTTGGTATTTACTTTTATAATAAGTGTTCAAAATAATAATAAAGTGGTAAAAATATTAAAATGCGTAGATAATAATCATGGCAGTAACAAAAGGAAGAAAATCAGTTTAAATGTTTTACGTTATTTTTTTTTTATGTGTAATAAAACACGTGAAAGAATAGAATGAACTTCTTTTCACTTGTCTTTTTTCCTTTCATGTATTTTTATACTATTGACGGCATCATTGATTCAGTGACGTCGGTGTTCATGTATGTGTCTGTCTGCGTGTTTGTCTCTCCCCACCCCTCCCGCCCGTATACCTTCCCTCCTGTCTCTGTCTGTCTCTCAGCTGCGGAGTCCGAATGCAGATATGCGCGAGTACGCGTGTGCAAGTATTTCTCGAGTGGTTCAGCAGAGTCAGACGATCCCAGACTTCCTGCACAGAGACGCGGTGAGGAGGTTGGGGCCGCTTCTTCTGGACAGCAGCCTGACGGTCAGAGAGACGGCAACCGGAGCGCTCCGGTATGCACACACTTTCACACACATTACTCAGGTCACTGGTGACAATTTATCACGCTCGAGCTGTGATTGACTTGTTACCACCACAAAACATCTGTAAACTTCACCATTCTCAGGAGGTAGATGCATTCAGACTGCTACGCGTTTGGTGCAGGAGCTTTGTATTTTAACATCAGAGTGTACGCTACCGTTCAAAAGTTTGGGGTCACCCAGACAATTTTGTGTTTTCCATGAAAAGTCACACTTTTATTTACCACCATAAGTTGTAAAATGAATAGAAAATATAGTCGAGACATTTTTCTGGCCATTTTGAGCATTTAATCGACCCCACAAATGTGATGCTCCAGAAACTCAATCTGCTCAAAGGAAGGTCAGTTTTATAGCTTCTCTAAAGAGCTCAACTGTTTTCAGCTGTGCTAACATGATTGTACAAGGGTTTTCTAATCATCCATTAGCCTTCTGAGGCAATGAGCAAACACATTGTACCATTAGAACACTGGAGTGAGAGTTGCTGGAAATGGGCCTCTATACACCTATGGAGATATTGCACCAAAAACCAGACATTTGCAGCTAGAATAGTCATTTACCACATTAGCAATGTATAGAGTGGATTTCTGATTAGTTTAAAGTGATCTTCATTGAAAAGAACAGTGCTTTTCTTTCAAAAATAAGGACATTTCAAAGTGACCCCAAACTTTTGAACGGTAGTGTACGCGAATCTTTTTTCCACCAGTACATTTTACTGGAAAACACCTTTATGAGCTGTGTGCTTTAACAGATGGATTTATTTGGGTTTTGTATTTTTATTTTCTTTATTTAAAGAAAGCCACTTCTGTCGTCCAGAGTCCACATTGCTGAGTTTGGTTAGTTTATTTTAATGCCTAGTTTGAGTCTGGAAGTTAAGGACAGAACTAGAGGAAAATACGATATTGTTCTGTTCACGCTGAACTGTGCGAAACCCTCAAAATTATAAGGTCAACACTGCTTCAGAGCCTAATCTAGGGCGCGTAATACGTGTTTTTTTTTATCTGTCAGTCAAACATCCACTTTTTGGGCACGAGAGTGATATCGCGTATCTATTCATTTTGTCGCGCATTTATAAGTAGAGAGCGTGTAGTCGCGTTTTACTGAATCTTGTGCGTATCAATTTCTCAGCACCAGCTAGCAAGCACTGCGGTAAATAGAGCGTTGTTTACACACCAATCGGAAAATATCGGAAAGGACCGAAGTATTCCGAATGGTTCATTTAGCGGGTAAAACAGTTTTGTGAACTATTATATCATTGGTCACTGAACCGGAAGACAGTGTATCTCAACCAATCGTGTGAAGTGTTTTAAAAATACCCAAAAGCACATGGCATATCGTTCTGTCTCATCCAAACATAACAATAAGTTTGTGTACAAATATGATCTTATGCCGCTTTTCCACTACAAACGCGGCTGAGCCGTGCCGAGTCGAGCTGAGTCGGGCTGAGCGGGGCTGTTGGAGTTGCATTTCGACTACAACCGCGCTGAACCGTGCTGGCTGGAAGTGGGTGGACACATTGGGTGGAGTTAGCGAAAGTGGGTGGACGTCACGTGATGTCGTTAAGCAGCGCAAACAGTGACATCAGTGACAGTGGCGGAACAAGTCAGAGCCGGGCCGGGGGCGGGGCAAATGACCGGGCCCTTTATTAAAGCTTATCATAACATCATTTTAGGCTACAAAAACGAAGTCCTTCAAACGAACATGTAACTCAGAAACAAAAAACCATTAGGATACTGTACATGGCTCATAATAAAACATCAATAGCCTATACTGCGCACATTATTTGAAGGGCATACGAATGAGCGCTCAGAGGTTGCAGTGGTGACAGGAAGAGTCAGAAATAAAAGGAGGGCGGTGCAAACCTCACTGAATGCACTGTGTTTACCAATTTCAACACTACAGGGTGCAACTATGTTATTTTGTACATTAAGTCCTTCAAACGAACATGTAACTCAAACAAAAAAACATTAGGCGACATACTGTACATGGCTCATAATAAAAAATCAATAGCCTACTGCGCGCATTATTTGAAGGGCATACGACGAGCCTTGCGCTCCGCGAACTCGTCCACGATGCTCTGTATGTCACTGTACTAGGCTACAAAAATGAAGTCCTTCAAACGAACATGTAACTCAGAAACAAAAAACATTAGGATACTGTACATGGCTCATAATAAAACATCAATAGCCTATACTGCGCACATTATTTGAAGGGCATACGAATGAGCGCTCAGAGGTTGCAACGGTGACAGGAAGAGCCATGTACAGTATCCTAGTGGTCTTTTAAGCGGTAGTCTCACGACCCGAATAGTAAACAATAAACATGGAGGACATGGAGTCGTTAGTGTTGCTGGTCTTGGTGCTGTGGCTTGTTGTCACCGACAACGCCAACAGATACTGGCAAGAGCGTATAGATGAGGCGAGGCGCATAAGGCTTCAGAAATTCTCGTAATTCGTAATTATTCTCCTTCCGGGTTTGCGGTGTTTACAGATCCCAGCGTGCTCGCGGGGCGTGTGTGGGCATGTGAGGACACTCCTCCTCACCAATCAGTGCACAGGGGAGTGTCTGCTTACGCCCCCAGCCTCACTCGGCACGGCTTGGCTCGCTTCAGCCCCACTCCAAAACCGTGCGAGTTTTAGGGGCTAAGCAGGGCTGAAGCGAGCTGAGTCGTGCTGGTTTTTGGTAGTCGAAACGTGAGCCGTGTCGGGCTGAAGTGAGCTGAAGCAAGCTGAAGTGAGCTGAAAAAGGGTAGTGGAAAAGGGCCATTAGAGTAATTATATGACAGTGTGAAGACATACCAAGTCATTTGATTCTGATTGATAATGGTTTTTGAAGTTTGAATTTGATATTATTTTCCTAATGCCAGTATACAATTAGTTTGATAATGTTTGGTATTATGTAAGTTTTATTTAAAGATTGTAAATGATAGAGATTATATACTTTTTAGGAAGTCTGAATTTTGAGATTATCTCCAGTCATTTATGTCAAAATCTAGTTTAAACATGGGTAGATTGTTTAATGTTTTTCACTTTCATGAAAGGTGGTCTGAACAAAACAAATATGATAGCATTTTTAAATATTTGATCGTGATTTTTATTCAGAAAGTCAGATTTTTCATCTTATTATTAATTAATAGTGGCCTAGGGCGTAATTTTGGGTAGGGACGCTAGGGACGTGTCCCTACCAATATTCAGCCGCTACTGTGTAATCACGATCAATAAAACCGATGTCCTAACCTGAGCAATGATAATATGGCACACAAAGGGTTAAATGTATGACACTGCTAATAATCTCCCCTCTAACGTAGATATCATTCTCTGATTAGCTACCTGTTTCTCGCTAACTTGCATGGTTGGCTATCCCAGCTGTCACTCCATCTGCTGTAAAAGCAGCACACTTCCCACAGCAGCCGTGACTACCCGCCCATCAACCCCCCGTATCTCACACGTACACACCTGACCTACCCCACGCACCCCCACCCCCCACCCCCACTCTCCGTCAGCCTACAAATTGAGCTGGACTTCGATGTCTATTAGGGCTGTAACGATACACCCAACTCACGATTCGATTCGTATCGCGATTTTTGACCCACGATTCGATACGCCCACGATTTTTTTAAAATGTTTTTTTAAAGTAGTAAATTTGACTTATTAACATTTACTTACTTGCATTAACTATTTAATAACATAATTCAGACCACTGCAGAGAATGAGTAATATGTCTGCAAAAATTAACAAATGTATATCCAAAGACTGTTTTATTTCTCAAAATAATACTGTTGAGCCGGAAGCTCCGTTTTTTTCGGTTCTGAAAAAGTCATTTTTCCAAATCGTGTAAATCCGTTAAGATTTTTTTTTGGGGGGGGGGCTCTCTCACTGTCTCACTCTCATAGGGCCAATGATTTTCTGTGATCGCGGAAAACAGATGGAAATTACGGAATTTTTATAGTGAAAAATTGCTCGCGTGTCAAAATGTAACTGCCGCAGAAGGCTTCCGCCCAAGCAGACATGCCTTCAGTGTTGCCAGATATTGCTAATGTTTTCCACCCCAAAATATGTTCAAAACCAGCCAAAAAGCACCTAAACCCACCCAATCTGGCAACACTGCATGCCTTTCCGGTCAAGTGATTGTGATTGGCTTGTGGCACACCTAGCCAGCCAATGAGCTGCTTGTTTACAGATTCGCTCCCCGCGTCGCAACCAGAATGGCGACCGCTTAAAAGAAATGAATGCTCTGCCAGTGGCGAGTGTGGACGTTGCGTGACTCGCAGAAGATTGTCGCAGGTCGGCGAAAAAACGACTTACTAATAGATATAAAAAATAAAAGTAATTTAAGTAAGTTTAAAATGTAATTTAAATAAAAAGTAAAGTATTCATAAATTGAAGTTTGGAAGCGCCTCTGTTTTTGGGCTGAGGAGAAGTTTGAAAGGGTTGTACCGCGATTCTGCCTTCTTGTATCGCGATACGGATCGTGGCTCTTGCGAATCGCGATTTCGATTTCGATACGCATATTGTTACAGCCCTAATGTCCATGCATGCTTGCCCTACGACTCGCATGCTGACTTGAGTTAATTCATGGATAGACGCCCCCCCCCCCCCCCCCCCCCCCCCCCCCCCCCCCCCCCCCCCCCCCCACAAGAAACGAGACATTCGTTCATTCTTCTTCAAAGTCAAGAATGTAAGTGCAGGGTTTCCGTCGAGCTTTAAAACTCAACAAAATCCTTTTGATGTATGGAAACCCTTCATAAAAGTATTGCTGCGGCTCCTTAGGCAGGTTTAGCAACGTGACAGGACGCATCAGAGGGATCCAAAGACCAACTCCCTAACCATTAGGCCACGGCTGCCCTCGTTAACCTATAAGATCTGCATGACATGAAATTATGATTGCTAATGGAAAAAAAAAAACCACCTTTCGGAAGCTCTGCCTTGGATCACTTTTGTGTCCCCACCAATGTCAAAATCAAACGCTACGCTCACACTGCAAGGCTTAATGCTCAATTCCGATTTTTTTGTGAAATCCGATTTTTTTGTGAGGTCGTTCACAATTAACAAATATATGCGACTTGTATGTGATCCTCAGTATGAACGAAAAGCGACCTAAAAGTGTTCCGCATGCGCATTGCAGGATACGACGACGTCACGCAGTGAGCATGGCCAGTGTTTACGGAAGTAAAACCGCCCGGTTGCGGTATGACCCATCCAATCTAGCTGAATAGCTGTATCCCCCCAAATGGAAATCAGCTCCCTAACCTCTGCGTCCTTCCATTGAGAAGATTCAGAACCTTCACAGCCCGAAGCGTCCCTCGCACTGATGTCATGCGCAGGGGCGCAGATACGTTTTTTGAACTGGGGGGGACAAAAAACTGGGGGGGACAAAGCTGCCAGCAAACCAACCCCAACCCCGATATGCCTGTCAAACTTGTTGTTAGTAACCATAGCAACCAAGCTCGAGCTCGCAACCTGTGCAGTCTGCGCAGCTCAACAACCGAATATCAGTCTTTGTTTTGTTTTATGTGAATTGTTGCAACTATGTATACACTGCTGTGCACCTCAATAAACCGAATGGTAATTAGTCTTTTGATTTTTCCGTGAGGTTTGCCTTATGCAAAGAAAGACAGCATAGACGTTTTTTCCTCCCTATAAGTGGGGGGGGACCGAACGAGGTGAATTTAAATCTGGGTGGGGACGAATCCCCCCGTCCCCCCCTCTATCTGCGCCCGTGATTATGCGCCATGTTGTTGTAACTTTTTTTGAGAGACCTGCCGCCTACTTCAGCGCAGAATAGTGACGTTTGTGGCTTGTTGATGACGTGTAAGTCGGACGAATGTGACCTGGCGGTTCAGACTGAAGTCGCATATGAAAAGATCGGATAGGAATCGGAATTAGGACCACATATCCAAACGACCTGGGTCGGATTTGAAAAAATCGGATCTGTGTCGTTCATATTGTCAATAAAAGATCGGATGCAGGTCACATATGGGCGAAAAGATCGGATTTGAGTCACTTCAGCCTGCAGTGTGAACGTAGCCAAAGTTACTCCCTTGATAGTGGCAAGACTACATGGATTTTAGACTTAACTATATCAAATGATGTAATATTAACCTAGTCATATTTGAACTGCAACATTATACTACTGGCGGTCAAATTGGTAAAAATAGGCTAGTCACATGATTTCTAGTAAAACAGTAACCTAGTCATATAACAGAAAACTAGTCATATTTGTAAGGTTTTGCAGTATATAATTCTTCATGTAGTTTTTGCTCTAAAATCTTTACATTTTTAAAGTTCAGATCTGATCATAATGTTTTGTGCAATACTATAAACTGTGGATAAGTGTTTTGCTGATATGGTTTTCATATCACTGTATTAAAGGATATGTATAGTGCCATAATTATGATATTATATAGATTAACATCTGATATGAATGTTTGTTACATGTATTTAGTTTTATTAATAAAACTGTTCTGTTTATAGATGTACTCTTGAAAATATCTTCCAGTGTATTACTTATTTTTCTGTCCCCACTAACTGGAACAAAATAATGAGGGATATTTTTACCCATGTTAATATTTTCTGTCCCCTGTTTCTACAACTAGTGAGGGATCTGTCCCCTATTTTCAAATTCCTAGATTAGGCTCTGTGCTTTATTTTTTAAACGCAGTGGAGGAATAAAATACCAGCAAAAATGATTTTGCCATGTCCAGCCTTATCCTTCCTGACCTGGCTAAGTAGATTTGCATAAGACGAGCAGATTTGTCCACTCCCACTCGGCAAAAACTTGAAAATGATCCCTTTAAGGTACATTAAGAACAGATTAGAAATGTGCGATTGATTTGTGATTAATTGCGAGTTAACTATGGATAGTAATGCGATTAATCGTGATTTTAAATATTTTAATCGATTGACGGCCCTAATACACACACTGCTTTCTAACGTTAGTAATAATCGGAATTGTGTAAAACACATGGAGACGTTAAGTTCCTGGCTGGTGTTAATGAGTCAAGAAATGTTGATGTGTTCCAGGAACCTGAGTGCGTGTGGAGGACCGGAGGTGTGTGAGGACATGGTGAGGCAGGACATCCTCACTCCTCTCACCGCTCTGCTGAAGGAGGTGAGAGAGAGAGAACTTGCAGTGTGTGTGTAAAGAGAAATGGAAAACAGTTTTGATTTGGAAATATATTTATTTATTTATTCATTCTATTGACATTCGCTGGATATGAGCAATCGTGTGCTCTGATTGGCTGCTCTACTACTAGGCTATCAGCTCATGTACTGTGAGTAGAGAAAAACAAAATGGCGGCGCGTGTTGCTGAACCAACCGAGGACGAAATAAAAATTTGACTCGAAAACAAAACCACAAAAAATACACAGAACAAAAAGCAACACAATATAGAATAAAAGTATATGATGGTAAGGAGGTTTTGTTTTTTTTGTTCCTCCTCAAGAATAATTATTAGCATTTTTTCACAAATTGCGACTGTCATTTCGCCGGCTTGTTTACATTCTAAGCGGAAATGATTTTGTCGGACGTTTTGTATAAAGTTTTTATTTATCGAATTTGCTAAAAATAAAAATGCCCCGTTTCTCAAAATCCAGTGAATGTGGATAGAATAAAACAGTTATTCCACTCAATCTCGTCGTACATGGCTTATAGACAACTCGGTGCTACGCGCCTCGTCGGTTATCAGCTCATGTACGACTTGATTTCGTGGAATAACTGTTAAATATATATACAGTAATCTCCATAATTATTGACACCCCCCCACACACACACACGCACACAGAGAGATTAGTTAAAAAGATTTGAAAAAATCCACCTTTTGGTGAAGTCGCTTCATCTCATGCTGAAAAAAATGCTGAAATCCAACCTTTTTTTTTTTTTTTTTTAAAGATTTTTTGGGGGCTTTTTTCACCTTTATTGGATAGGACAGTGTAGAGCAGGGGTGTTCAAACTGATCCATAAAGGGCCGTGTGGCTGCAGGTTTTCATTCCAGCCATGCAGCAGCACACCTCATTTGGCTTATTCAATCAACTGACACACCCACCCTTTAATCAAGGGTGGGTGTGGCTGCAAGTATTTGACTGTGTGAAGACAGTTCAGTTGATTGAATGAGCCAAGTCAGGTGTGCTGCTGCATGGCTGGAATGAAAACCTGCAGCCACACGGCCCTTTATGGATCAGTTTGAACACCCCTGGTGTAGAGACAGGAAATGAACAGGAGAGAGAGACGGGGAGGGATCGGGAAATGACCTCGAGTCAGAATTGAACCCGGGTCCCCGGACTTATGGTATGGCGCCTTATCCACCTGAGCCACGACGCCCCCGAAATCCAACCTTTAATTGAAATGAATTTATTCAGAGAAAAACAAATCCCTCAAGAGAATTTTTTTTTAAAGTTTCACTATTATTGGCACCCCTGGAAATGATAGTGAACACATTGTGCAGTAACTGAAGCATGTTTCCCATTTAAATTGTGCATTTGTGGGTTGATGGGAGTGTGTAGGAACTTTCAAGCGGTCATCTGTGACTTCCTGATTAACTGGGAGAAAAATATGAATTTGCCATTTTAATGTCTATGTTACAGGTCAAAAAAACTTCAACTATTTTTTTTTTAAAACCTAGTTCATAATTTCCATCTTCGGTAAAATTTTGGATTGTCTAAGATCCTTAAAAGGGATTTTTCCATCACTTCTTTTGTCTCTCTTTCTTACATCTAATTCCTCTCTGTTTATACCGACCTACTGTTTCCTCTCGTCTGTCTGTCTGTCTGTCCTGTTCCTTATCCACCTAATTAGCATTTTTTTTTTTTTAAGATATCTTCTGGCATACTTAATCAGGATTCAAACTCCGAACCTTCTGATTCTTAACCCAACACCTTAACCACTAGATCAGTCTTATTACATCATCAAGTAGCTTAAAACATTTCCCAAGTCTTTCCAAATCATAATCCTAACTCTCGAATTAGTAAGTCTCTCGAAGACAAGTAGCAAATTATGAACTGGGTTAAAAATTCTAAACTAGGTTGAAAAATTCCACCCGACCTACAGTTCTGATGTGTAAAGTCTACAAATTGTTGACAAAAATAAGTTATTTTCAATGGAATAAAGCTGAAAGAAAGAATACATTTTATAAGTAACATTTTTTAAATTGATTATAATGACAAATAAGTGCATATATATATATATATATATATATATATATATATATATATATATATATATATGTGTATAATATATATATAATTTTTATTTTTATTTTTTGTATAAAATCACTTTGTGTTTGTGCAGTGCTGTACGGGTGTTCAGGTGAACTCCAGTCCCGTGAAGAAGGAGCAGAAACCCACAGTCGATGATGTAGCCAATGAAGCTGTGAACTTACTGTGGAATCTCTGGTACACACCTTTAACCTGCAGCTTCTTTAGTGGTGTAAATGTAAAATGTTCTATATTTGACATAATATTAATATTCGAATGGGAACAATGATTGAAAAATCAAAAGCTGTTAATTTGAGCATGTTATTGATGTGTGGTATTAATTAGGTGTGTGTGTGTGTAGTGAGAGCAGCAGTAGAGCAGTGTCGGTGTTTAATAGGGCGAGACTCCTGGACGTTCTGTTGCCGTGCATCGAGAAACATCCACACAACGTCCAGCTCGCTTTGTCAGCAGGTAACACACACACATGTACACACACAAGCCTCAACACCAGGCATTGCCCGAATTCCCAATTTGCCTGACCAAGATGCTCGGGTAAAAATATTTTAGCGAGTTAGGTCTGTTCAGGCACACCTGTGATCGGCTTCTTTAAGCACAAAAATGATTGAGTGAGTACATTACAAAAAAACGAGACGTATTAACCAGCATCCTCGCCTCCCCTGTGATTGCTGTTTTGTTTTTTTTTTTCTTCCCGATTTGTAATGGCGATTCTGACTGGCTCGCTTCAGGTGCGCGTTTGTGCTTTTCATCACTACGAGTGGTCGCTGGTGCCCTCTACGTTTCCCCAGGTTGACTTCAGGACGTCCATGTATGTGTGTGTATGTCTCATCTCATTATCTCTAGCCGCTTTATCCTTCTACAGGGTCACAGGCAAGCTGGAGCCTATCCCAGCTGACTACGGGCGAAAGGCGGGGTACACCCTGGACAAGTCGCCAGGTCATCACAGGGCTGACACATAGACACAGACAACCATTCACACTCACATTCACACCTACGCTCAATTTAGAGTCACCAGTTAACCTAACCTGCATGTCTTTGGACTGTGGGGGAAACCGGAGCACCCGGAGGAAACCCACGAGGAGAACATGCAAACTCCACACAGAAAGGCCCTCGCCGGCCACGGGGCTCGAACCCGGACCTTCTTGCTGTGAGGTGACAGCACTAACCACTACACCACCGTGCCGCCTGTGTGTGTGTGTGTGTGTGTATATATATATATATATATATATTTAAAATTATGTATGTATATATGTGTGTGTAAAAAGCTAGTAGTAAGTACATTCAGTGAATGGAAAGACATGCTTTTGTGTCTCAAATCGTAAACTACATCCTCTACAGTAAATATACATTATTTACATCATGAATTATCCCATAAATATATCTTACCCCATTTATCATCATTTATAATGTTATTAGTTTTATAATTGAAGAGCTCTTTTCCAAAACGCGATAAATGCCAAATAAAAAAAAAACGAGTTTGTCGCGCCATTCTGCTGTGTACTGAGCCTATTCACTGCTCCATTAATGTTTCATGCCAAATCGCTATATTTCCTTCGTTATATGTGCTGCAAATTGTATTTTCTCTCCAAAACGCGATAGGCGCTACACCTGGTTTTTTGGCTGGGTGCGACATTTCCTCTAGACCAATCAGAGTTCAGCGTTCTACACGCATGGTGGCGCCCTGAAGCGAGGAGTTTTGTTTGTTTGTGTAGCTTCTTGAGAACAAATAACTTTTTGCAAATAGTGGTTGTGAATACTTTTGATGGTTCTGAAGAACCTGTGAGACCTACACCAGGTGGTAGAAGACGTTGTTTAAACAAAGATAACCATGAACGTGAGCAAGGTAAGAAAATTCGCTGTTCTGGTGGCGGGCTGATTGTTGTTTAATTAATGGTTTTGTCATGCTGTTTAAGGTGACACTCTGAATGGATTGCATTGAAAAAATTGAACTAACTGGCCATTTGTTATTTAGTTAGTTGTTTTCCGTGGTGGACAGTCTTAAAACTTAAGATTAAACATAAATGAATGAACGTTATTTAAGTGTTGATATAATTTATTTGATTTTATTATAAATTGTACGATGAAAGTTCCTGATATTATATATCTACAGCATGTTCTCTTGATTTTAAAGACAGAAAAAATGAATGGATTTATTTATTGCGTTTTGAAAAAAATATCTAATAAACTTTGGATTTATAATCAATAACGTTGTTAGATTTGTCAATAATTGTTGAAAATGTTCAGACTGAACCAACTAACAGGATAAATTAAATATTTGCAAAATTTATGCGTCTGGGTAAATAAATGTCATTTTTCTGAAAACAATCAAAATGGATTTATAGCATTTTGGAAAAGAGCTCTACAGTTCATCTTTGTAATATTGCTAGTCATTGTTAGGCAAAACAAAGTGTGTTTTGTGTCCTAAGCTCTATATATAAAGGCAAGGCAAGGCAAATGACTTCAGCTGGTTCAAAATGCAGCGGCGAGGGTTCTCACACGAACAAAAAGAACAGAGCACATTACTCCAATTCTAATGGCCCTTCACTGGCTTCCAGTAAGCTACAGAATTGACTTTAAAGCATTGCTGCTGGTGTACAAATCTCTAAATGGTACAGGGCCCAATTACCTCTCTGATATGTTGCAGCGGCCTAACCCAATCAGATCTACCAGATCGCAGCAGCAAAACTTACTGGTAAAACCAGTTGTTAAAACAAAGTGTGGTGAAGCAGCTTTTAGCTACTATGCAGTGCAGCGATGGAACCAACTGCCAGAGGACATCAAAAATGCTCCTGCTGTTGGCAGCTTCAAATCTAGGTTAAAGACCAAGCTGTTTTCAGATGCTTTCTGCTAAATTATTAATATTGCCATCTCTACATGTTTTAAACTCTTTACTTTTACAGTCTCTCCATGTTTTAAATTTTACTTAACTTTTATTCTATTTTATTCTGCTGTTTTTTGTTTTTAAATTGAACTTTTATCTCATTTTATTATTTTATTTCTACTATTGTTTAATTCTTATTAATTTTCTTCCCCATTTATTTTATGTAATTTTATTTTCTATTGTTTACTGTTTTGCTTTTACTTCTGTAAAGCACATTGAACTGCCACTGTGTATGAAATGTGCTATTGAGGTATTTCACTCACGTGACCAAGTCACGTGATGCCGCCATTTTGGACGGCACGCTTAAGTCCTTCAGTGCAAGGCGGTATGAGATGGTGGAGACCTTTGCGCGTTTTAACAAGAAAGTAAGCAGTGATTCGTGTTAAATTGGATCTGTCTTTTATCATAAACACTACCCAGCCTTGGTATGGAGCCAAGGTTGTCAACAGAAGTCAACAATTTGATGAAGGATGACCCCAGCAGTTTGAAACAGTACAAGGTAGGCTATGTTCACAACACTTTCTTGTTACTCGGGGGATCCGAGATCCCCTGAAACAGACATGAGATCCCTTGAAAACATGATTTGGGAAATGTTGGGGGCTCTCTAAAATATTGGCAAAATGATGTTTATTGACATAGCAATCGTGCGTAACGGGAAGCATTTGCATATCCGAAGTGTTGTGTTTACTTGACAACGACTGCTGCTGCCAGGTTGGTTGTTGAGTAGCCTGACTGTTTTTTTTTTTTTCTTTGCGTGTGGTATCATTGTTGACGCGAGGTTGTTTTTTTAACATGCCAATGCGGACACGATTTCCCCTGATGAGTTATGACTTCAGACGCGATGCGTGTGTGGAGGTGTGGAGTCCGCGTGATATGTGCGTAAGATAGGCTCCTCATGTGTTTGGAGATCCGCGCTCTTTTTATTTTCTTTTTTCTTTCTTTTTACGTAATTTCCCTGTTTATTTCTGTCCCTTTTCTTTCTAGCCTCTGTTATTGCGTTTTATGTCTGATGTCACTTTATCTACTTGTTTTGTAATGACTTGATACTTTCAGTATAAAAAAAAAAAAGATCCGCGCTCTGAGACAAGCACAAGCACACACACACACACCCCCCCCCCCCCCCCCCCTCAAGGGAAAAAAGGGACCCCCCGAAAATATCAGCATAGTTCGAACAGGGTAAACAGAGAAAACAGGAAAAATTAAATGATTTACTTTAGGGGGCTCATTCGTCATAAAAAAGATACAATATTTTGTTTTTCAATTTACTGGTGATTTCTGGTGCATTACTGAATTAATCTGCAGTATATTATTTACATTCTTAACAATAAATTGTACTTGTGCGTTTTTTTTCAAGCTGGTTCTCCCTCTCTGTCTGCAGCGTTAGTATGTAACTTGCCGTCCAAAATGGCGGACACCGGGGCGTCACGTGACCCTGTGACGTCAGGTGAAATACCTCAATATAAATAAACTTGCCTTGCCTAAGCTCTATATATAAAGGCGTATTATGTACTCGTACTGTACGTAAGTCTTACATGTATGATATTGATTTATGTTTCATGTTTTCAGGACTTGTTTTGTTCTTCTGTTGCAGAAATAAATGTTGTTGTTTAAAAAAAATTTACTTTTGTCTAAATAACTCAATTATACCCCGAGAACACATCAGTATCACCTTGAGCCGTGTACTTGAAAACTTTCTGAAATACCATAAAATTTTAGGGTAAAAGGAAATTCAAGGGGTGCAAAAAAATTTGAGGCCATAGGTGTCAAAAATTAACGTTGAGGCCTGACACACACACACACACACACACACACACACACACACACACACACGTACTGTATATGTAGCTCGATCTCTCACACATTTATTGTGCAGTGATCAGTATTCTGTGTGTGTGTGTGTGTGTGTGTGTGTGTGTTTACAGCACACTGCTTGCACACAGTGACCGAGGATAACTCCGACCTGGCAGGAAGCGTGAATGGCGCCGTTTTGGCCGCTTTAGAGAACGTATTACTTTCCACACACTCCAGCATGGAACACGTTCTCTTACGCACTCTGGCTGCAGGTAACACACACACACACACACTGTCTTTTTTTTTTTTTAGTTTTTATTTCATTTGCAGTGAGTTTTAATTTAATTTACATTTAATTCACATTTGGTTTTAGTTGAAGTTGTATTCAATTGTAGCTTATTTAATTTGGCTGTTTTTAAGATTTAATCTCAACTTGGACGACAGCAAACGCAGCAGTTGTAGATTAAACAGTTTTAGTCGATGAAGTTTTAATTTCTATTCAGTTTTAGAATAAACTTCTTTTTTGCGTGTTTTAGTTCAAGTTGCATTTAGTTTTACATTTTGTTTAATTTGCATTTAGTTTTAATTTTACTTGCATGTATTTTTATTCCCATTCCAAAATAGACATGATTAAGTGGTGTACACCAGGCGTCGGTTTGACCATACAAGGCTCACCTGTGGTTTTTTTATTAAAGCGTGAAGAACCATCAATATGCCGTCTTTACAAGACATTGATGACAATCGTATTTTGCTCTGGGCTACACACCACCGGAGAACGTTTTTACTCACAATACCTTGGGTGATGTTTTTAAGAAGGCGCCACCACCAAAAGTGTTAGAGTTTCTGTCACGTGTGTTTTTAAAGCAGCTCATTTAGTTTAAGTTGTTTGTTTTATATATTTTATTTATGTAATTATATTTGTTTTTAATTATTTATTTATAAAGTAATTGCAATATCTGCTAGAACTGTTTTTGCCATGATATAGCCTCAGGGGCTGGCAAGGCATTTAAAAAAAAAAAAAAAACACTCACTCGCCCTGCGTTTAGTTTTAGTTTAATCTGCTTTCAGTTTTAGTTTAATCTGCATTTAGTGTAATCTGCTTTCAGTTTTAGTTTAATCTGCATTTAGTTTAATCTGCTTTCAGTTTTAGTTTAATCTGATTTCAGTTTTAGTTTGATCTGCGTTTAGTTTAATCTGCGTTTAGTTTAATCTGCTTTCAGTTTTAATTTAATCTGCATTTAGTTTAATCTGCGTTTAGTATTAGTTTAACTTACATTTAGTTTAATCTGCGTTTTAGTTTTTGTTTAACTTGAGTTTAGTTTAATCTGTATTTAGTTTAGTCTGGGTTTTACTTTAATCTCCATTTAGTTTAATCTGCGTTTAGTTTTAATCTGTGTTTAGTATTAGTTTAACTTGCGTTTTGTTTAATCTGCTTTTAGTTTTAGTCATTTGGTTACTGTTTAAATTGTAGTTTAGACTTAGTTCATGGGGGAAAAGATGTAGCAGTTTTAATCACTAAAAAGAATGTTTGTCCATTCATATTTCTTTAAAATTATTCACATGTTAACTTTTCCGTTTCCAAAACAGAAATTCAGTTGCAGTCATTTCTGAAGTTTTACTTGTGTATAGTTGAGTTTTTATACATACACATAATATAATGTAAAATGATTTCCTCAGCTTTAATTCCTTCTTCGATGTAATACCGAATGGTTTTAGAAATGCACAGGGTGGTTATGAGCTCGGGGACACAGCGGCTGCTTCGTAAAGAGGTTGCGCTCGTGTAACGTCTGGCAAAGTATCATCAGGTGCGCTAGTTTTAGGGGTTAGCTAGTTTTAGAGACGTAACAAAAATGTACGCTACAGAAAAGATTGTTAGGGAATCAACATTTTATCAAAAAAAAATCAGCATGTGTGTATTTGGAAAGGTAAGTAAGGAGCATGACAGGATTTTTGTCTGATTGTAAAGCGCTAGATACACAGATCAGAGAAGATGGATCCAGAGTCAACCACAGTGGCACTGCCTCGCCTCACCACCTCCCCCCTCCACACACCTGATGCTTTATCTTAATTCATCATCTCGTCTCATCGAGTGGTTCTGGATCATTTTCATCTCATTTTTATTCTTCGCTGATTTCATCGTGTGTTAAGAGTGATGCTCTTTCCTCCGTTCTGTCAGGAACCGTGTGGAACCTGAAGAGCTGTCTGTCCTCCACACATCAGGCCGAGGCTCTCTCTGCCGTCGTGAAGACTCTGGCGTGCTGTCTCAGTCTGGACGCCGGAGAGCTGAACGCAGGCCTGTGGCAGAAAGAGTCGAGTCGCCTGGCCAGCGGCGATACGGCTGATCCGGAGTCAGCTGGGACGGAGGAGCAGCAAGAGGAAGAGGAGATGGACGAGGGAGAGATGAATATGAATCGAAGAAAGAGGAACGGGAAAAAGATGGAAAAAGATTTCGCTGCTTTTCAGCCTGTGAGGAAAATTAAGATCTTATCAGTGATTGACGGCCAGATAAATACATACAGTGGTGCTTGAAAGTTTGTGAACCCTTTAGAATTTTCTATATTTCTGCATAAATATGACCTAAAACATCATCAGATTTTCACACAAGTCCTAAAAGTAGATAAAGAGAACCCAGTTAAACAAATGAAACAAAAATATTATACTTGGTTATTTATTTATTGAGGAAAATGGTCTAATATTACATATCTGTGAATGGCAAAAGTATGTGAACCTCTAGGATTAGCAGTTAATTTGAAGGTGAAATTAGAGTCAGGTGTTTTCAATCAATGGGATGACAATCAGGTGTGAGTGGGCACCCAGTTTTATTTAAAGAACAGGGATCTATCAAAGTCTGATCTTCACAACACATGTTTGTGGAAGTGTATCATGGTACGAACAAAGGAGATTTCTGAGGACCTCAGAAAAAGCGTTGTTGATGCTCATCAGGCTGGAAAAGGTTACAAAACCATCTCTAAAGAGTTTGGACTCCAGTCTACAGTCAGACAGATTGTGTACAAATGGAGGAAATTCAATACCACTGTTACCCTCCCCAGGAGTGGTTGACCAACAAAGATCACTCCAAGAGCAAGGCATATAATAGTCAGAAAGGCCACAAAGGACCCCAGGGTAACTTCTAAGCAACTGAAGGCCTCTCTCACATTGGCTAATGTTAATGTTCATGAGTCCACCATCAGGAGAACACTGAACAACAATGGTGTGCATGGCAGGGTTGCAAGGAGAAAGTCACTGCTTTCCAAAAAGAACATTGCTGCTCGTCTGCAGTTTGCTAAAGATCACGTGGACAAGCCAGAAGGCTATTGGAAAAATGTTTTGTGGACGGATGAGACCAAAATAGAACTTTTTGTTTCAAATGGGAAGCGTTATGTTTGGAGAAAGGAAAACACTGCATTCCAACATAAGAACCTTATCCCATCTGTGAAACATGGTGGTGGCAGTATCATGGTTTGGGCCTGTTTTGCTGCAGCTGGGCCAGGACGGCTTGCCATCATTGATGGAACAATGAGTTCTGAATTATACCAGCAAATTCTAAAAGAAAACGTCAGGACATCTGTCCATGAACTGGATCTCAAGAGAAGGTGGGTCATGCAGCAAGACAACGACCCTAAGCACACAAGTCATTCTACCAAAGAATGGTTAAAGAAGAATAAAGTTAATGTTTTGGAATGGCCAAGTCAAAGTCCTGACCTTAATTCAATCAAAATGTTGTGGAAGGACCTGAAGTGAGCAGTTCATGTGAGGAAACCCATGTGAGGTGTTCTGTACGGAGGAACGGGCTAAAATTCCTCCAAGCCGGTGTGCAGGACTGATCAACAGTTACCAGAAATGTTTAGTTGCAGTTATTGCTGCACAAGGGGGTAACACCAGATACTGAAAGCCAAGGTTCACATACTTTTGCCACTCACAGATATGTAATATTGGATCATTTTCCTCAATAAATAAATGACCAAGTATAATATTTTTGTCTCATTTGTTTAACTGGGTTCTCTTTATCTACTTTTAAGACTTGTATGAAAATCTGATGATGTTTTAGGTCATATTTATGCAGAAATATGGAAAATTCTAAAGGGTTCACAAACTTTCAAGCACCACTGTAGGAGGTCGATGTTGGGTGATATGACGTGTGTGTGTGTGTTTTCAGAGGGACGAATCAGAGCTGAGAGAAGCTGTAGCACTACTGACAGCACAGCAAACGTCACTGGAGATCATCGTCAACATGTGTTGCTCAGATGGTACGTACGTGTGTGTGTGTGTTAGATAGAGATAGGATACTTTGCTCACAGCTGCTTAGTGATGGTGTGTGAGAGACAAGGGGAGAATAACGTGAAGTGACGGGTCAATTTGTGTGTGTGTGTGTAGAACCCTCCGATGATGAGTGGGAGGAGATGTCGAGCAGTGATGAGAGTGAGATATATACTGATGGTGTGGCAGAGGGAAATTCCAGCCTCTTCTCTCCTCTCTGCCTTTCTGCAGAGTTACACACACTGCTGCTGAACTACAGCATACCACAGCAGGTCTCTCACTCACACACACACACACACACACACACACTGAACAAAGTTAGCTAGCTAATCATGTCCATTCTAGGCAACTCCTGAGTCACAACCTGACCTCGCTTTCTAACATTAGCTCACTCTTTTCTTGATGTAGATGTTAGAAGAGCTGTGTAGGTTTGATAAAGCAATATAAATCAGGCATGTTGGCTAATTAGCAAGCTAAGCCTGTTAAATTCTTAGTTTGCACACCAGTTTCATTAGTATGCTAGTTACCGCGTAAAGACGCAGATCCTCAGACCAAACCAGTCCCTCTAACAGTCTAAAGGTGTTTGATTCGATAGTGTGGTCTTTTTTTTTTTTTTTCTTTTCTGACTTGCTTTTAAAAATCACTATAGACGCCTCTGCTAAAATGGGCTCACAATTCCTGACAGATTGACAAAAAAAATCAGTAACGCTGAATTTCCTCATACTCGTATCAGTATGCCGATAAGATGTCATTTTTTTTAAGCGCATTAACAACACTATTGATTACCTTTAATGATGCTGAAAAATGTCCATAAAAGGCAAAAAGCTCACAGAACGAATATATGAAAAAAAATAATGACTAAATGGTGAAAGAGCGCCTCCTTGCCACACTGCTGAATTTTCCAGTAATACAGCTCAGCCACCGCAGTCTATCAGCAGCCGTAGACACTGGCCATGTAATTATACACTGTGCAATAAATCGATACAGATTTATGCCTCTTCAAATCAATAAATATATAAATAAAAAGAGAATGGTGATGATTATCAGGCTGCGTAATTGTAGTTTTTCCTGGCTGTAATTGCGGTGTTTAGACAGCAGAGGGTGTGATAACATACAGTAGTGGGAATACATGTGACTTGACCAAAGGCGGAAGTAACACAGCTCTAATGCAGTGAAAACAGAACTGAAATGTGAAAGAGCTGTTGTGCAATTGTGTACAAATAGATTTTACAAGAAATCCGAGCCCTCTCTTTTTTGTTTACAGACTGCTGAAAGATAAAGAAAAGAGAAGCAAATGGAAGAAGTGCAAATGATCATAAAAGTTTATTAAGAAAAGGATGATTTGTTCTTAACCTTTTTAATTTTTTAAGAAAGGAATATTTTAGTTAATAGGCTACTATATTTTACTCCAACTTTTACACGTGGGTGAACTTTGTTTGGCAAAATGAATAATTTGATTCGAAAAATGCATATATTTTTTTGAGGAATAAATTTTTCTTTTTTCCATTTTTTTCTTTTTTTTTTTAATGCAGCAAAATGAATAATTTGATAGAGTATGAAAAATACATTTTTGGGGGGGGGAATAAAATTTTTTATTTATTTATTTATTTATTTTTCAAAAATTCTCATGTTAAAATCGAACTGTGAGCTCAATACCATGAATGAATATTGGATCATGGATTGGGTGAATCGTTACATGCCTAGTACACACACACACGGCCCTTCATTTTATAGGGTGCCATTACTTTTTGTTCTACTGGAACAGCTAGTGTTATTTTTCATAATGTATGGACTTGTTTGGGGTTGCATTCGTTTCTTTTTTTTTTTCTTTTTTAAATATATTCGTGTGTGGTATTGTAATAAATATTTAAACTTCAGCGTGATCTGCGTAGAAAATTCACTTTGTATTTCTGCTTAATTAATTTATTAAACTTTTACTCTAAGGGACACTTTCTTAAAAAAAAAAAAAAAGAGTGCCACGAAAGATGTCAGTTTCTCGGGAAGTGTAAAATAGTGAATAACTAAAGACTGTTTGTTTATTGATTTAACAGTGGACGGTTTAATCAGTTAGTGTAATATAGTGAGGTTTGTGACAGTGTTGTGTTTCATCCGTCTGTCTCTCTCGCGTCCGTCAGGTCCTGAAGAAAGCAGAGTTTCCCAGCCGTACTGCTCTGGACCTTTGCGGCAGGAGTCCAGCGTGGAAGTGCCTCATTAAGAAGTAAATTCACTTCATTAATTATTCAATAATTAATTAAAGCATCCCTGATCGCCTGAATGAAACACCTTTAAGGTGCTCTGTGTTCTTGGATGTAATCACTTTCCAGGTTAAAATAAATGTCACTGTAGTGTTCCGATTTAATTTACTCAAAAATTCAAGCAAATTATCTTTAAAAAACAAAAAAGCATCCATGTACCCGTGTTCCCAGAATGCAGCGGGTGCAGTGTCGGGCTCTGACGTGTCTCCATAACATGCTGGCTGTGATGGATGTGGAGTGTTTGGGTGGAGCTGCAGGACTGCAGGCCATCGCTGAGCACCTCTCGTCTCTGCTCTTCAGCTCAGCAGGTGAGACAGACACCTGAGATAGTGTGTGAGAGAGAGACAGAGGCTTTTATCTCACATCGTAGTCCAGCCCTGATTAATTCTCAAATCTGATTGGTTGGAAGGGTTTGATTAAGTGAAGAGTAACAGGCTTGCACGGGGGGGGACATGCAGGGGTGGTGTGATGCAGCTCGACACATACAGATGAAAGTCTTCTGGATTTACCCGGAAATCCGGATATTTTACAAAACTCTTGAAAATCTCCGGTTTTCCGAATGGAGAAATTTATTTTTGGGATTTTTCGCGTTCCTAGACGCGGCGTAATAATTCGCATCATCCTTGCATGGGCGCGGTCCTTAAATAGCCCAAACATAGTTCATTGATTAAAGGCAGATGTTCTTTGTTAACGGCGCGCGTGCCGGAGCTCATTAGGCGCACGCGCCTTCAGGTGCACGTGCTAAAGGCCTCTGCATGCTCTTGCGACAAGGCTTTCGCAGATAGCTTTTCGCAGACAGTTGTAATTTATCGTTGAGCGGGGAGTAATAGGCGTGCGCGATGTTATTCACCGGCACAACGCAAGGGGGCGCGAAGTCGCTAGGAGTAGTTGGTGGGTGTGGTTAGTGGAGTGTTTATCCTCCGGTTACTTATAATGACTAGAACTTTTTTTTTTTTTTATAATGACTAGAACTGGAGTCGTATAGATGTACGTACTTCCTCAATCAACTGCTCTTCGTGCTGCTCCATCTTCGCTCATGTTTTAAAAATGCCGGTCGTGAAAACAAACCAAACCGGGAAAGTAGGGAAGCGGAAGTGCGTGTACAGCGGATGTAGAGTGGACCAATCGGAGCCCTCTTGTCTGCGGCGCTGTCTGCGAGGCTTCTGCGGTGGTCACAATTTTTGGGAGGTGCGCGCAGAGCGTCTGCGAAGGTGGGGGGGGCTACGCAGACGCCATCTGCGACGCTATCTGCGAGGACTGGGTTGTCAGCATAAATTGGCCTTAAGGCGCACAGGACTGACACCGTTCTGCGCAAGCGCGACACGATCGCAATAGAAAGCATGTTCAAGCTGCCAGTGTAGCTGCAGTCTTTTCAGTTACGAATCACAAGTATTTCCTCTTGTGTTAATAATTCGCCATGTCAAAACAAGCAAAACTTTCCTCCTCCTTTTGACGTGAAGAGAGGTAAGCAATTTATTATATATATATTTTTTTTTCCATCAAAGTTGCATTTTGTGGCTTCGAAGCTAAGTTTTAGTGCCGTTTCTAGAACACAGCATCAAGAAAACGTGGAAGAGACAGCAATAATGGAAGAGCTGGTTTCTAAGATACCTAAAACTAGCAATGGTAATTTATTTTTTGTTACATAATGTACTCCGGCTCCCAGTTAGTGTGTGACTGACACACACACACACCCTGAAAAATCCTAGCTACGCCCCTGATTTACATGAGAAATTTGGTATTCATTGGTGTGTTTAAATTTACAGACAATACGAACTAATGTAAACAATTGGCTTCAACTCGCATAAATCTGAATTGGAAATGTTTAGTGCACTTTAGCTTCTGCAAACGCACAACTCTACTAAAAGATTGATAAACGAGGCTCAATGTCCCCAACATTGAAACCTGAAAGCTTTAGAAACTCTAAGACTACGTTCAGACTGCACCCTGAAACGACCCATATCCGATTTTTTTGCCCATATGCGACCTGTATCCGATTTGTTATTGACAATCTGAACGACACAGATCCGATTTTTTCACATGCGACCCAGGCCGCTTGGATATGTGGTCCTAATTCCGATGCATATCCGTTATTTTCACATGCGACTGCAGTCTGACCGGACAGGTCGCGTTCATGCGACCTACACGTCATCAACAAGAGACAAACGTCACTATTCTGCGTTGGCTAATCCCGCCTCTTTGGTGGAAAACAACAACATTTGTACAGTTTTCAGAATTTAAATAGACTTTTATAGAATTGATCAAGCTAATGGTGGATTTGGTAGGGACCTGGATGTTGATCTGTTAGCCTGATTAAATAAAACAGTTTCTATAACTGATTTATAACTGAAACCATCCTGTATTACAAGATTATAAGATTGTTCTGGAAATTTCCAGTAATTTGACACCTTCGGTCTCATTAGTCTGCTGTTAATCAGATTATTGTGCGAGTTCCGCCGCCGCCACAAAAACCACATCACCAGGTCTCGCCTCATCTCCATAGCAAACTGCACTGGTGTTTCTGCACCTTGAGCCAGCGCTGAGAGAAGTTGCAGAATTCAGCTGGCTATAAACAATCTAAATAAATATTTATAAAAATGTAGAAAAAGTTTATTAATATGACGAAATAAATATGTGCAAATTATTAAGCCTGAATTAAGAGTTTGGTAATACAGCGGCCGTATCCCAAATGACTGCCTACCGAAGCTCGAGTGCACTATGTAGAGTTTAAAAATCCATTACTTCCTAGTAACATGTAGTGCACTTATATCAGAAATTAGAGAGACATTTAGGAGTCAACCCTCGTTACCAGGCTACACGTTTTCATTTCAGTTCAGAAGCAAAAACACACACGAGACCTCACACTTTAACACTAACCAGATAATTAAACAAACAACAACAAAAAAAAGAAATCATTAAACATGAGTGCGCTTTTTTTTGTTTACGTATTATGTAGATGTGCTTATTACGTGTCAATTTGCGCATGCGGGACACTTTTGGGTCGTTTTCCGTTCATATTGGAGATCGCATACAAGTCTCATATAATTGGTAATGTGAACGGCCTAACAAAAAAATCGGATTTCACAACAAATCGGATATGGGTCGTTTCAGGTTGCAGTCTGAACGTAGTATAACAGACCTTTACTTTTTAACAGTACTGTTTTAGGATTTTGCTGAGTTTACTTTCAACTGTCTGATTTTTTTTTTTTTTAAAGTAATGAACTGTGTAACAGGAAAATCACCGCGTTTTCTAAATGCACTCCTGAAAATTACTCATTAACTAGGGGAATTAAATTTGATATTTTTAACATGTTAATCATTAATGTACATGAAAGAAAAAGGCTTAAAAGTTATAACTTGTTTTAGTGAAAATAAGTACTAAAATGCACTAGAATGCAGGGTTTTGCATGTTATGTTATTAAAATTTTTTCGGGGGACGTTGCCCCCCCCCCCCCCCCCCCCCCCCCCCGACCCCATCTTAGTTTGACTTTCAAAAGTTCAGGATTTTTTCCTTTGCTCCACTTTCATCTTTAGACACATTACCACCTCGAAGTGGACTATTGTTTTTCCAGTAACAGCACAGTCCAGAGTGTGTTATTCCACTCATGCTGCAGCAGGTTATCAATGATTACTGTGTGTAATTTATTAAAGAATGTCACGTTGTGCTTTTCATCACTTTATAGTACGATTTCAACGTTGTTCCTGTTCTCACTTGGACTACTACAATGATAAACAGGCATTCCCGCACGAGCATCTCCCCTCTCTCTCTCTCTCTCTCTCTCTCTCTCTCTCTCTCTCTGAAGTTCTAATATCATGCTCTGATGTCAGAGATTGTGATGTCACTTACACACCACATGACTTCAGAATAAAGCAATCAATCAATCAAAAAACTTACTGAGGCTGAGATCTAGTGGATATATATCACTTCTAATTTGTTGTAAACAACCCTGAAGATGCCCAAGTGTCAGGCGTTTAGCTGGAAAAATAAGCCCAATCATTGAAGCAGTGAACGCACACACAAGTAAACAGTGAGCACACACAATACCCAGCCTTTGGGAGCCTTTTGCTGCCTATAAACACATTGCCGGCTATTCGGTCTCATCTCATTATCTCTAGCCGCTTTATCCTGTTCTACAGGGTCGCAGGCAAGCTGGAGCCTATACCAGCTGACTAAGGGCGAAAGGCGGGGTACACCCTGGACAAGTCGCCAGGTCATCACAGGGCTGACACATAGACACAGACAACCATTCACACTCACATTCACACCTACGCTCAATTTAGAGTCACCAGTTAACCTAACCTGCATGTCTTTGGACTGTGGGGGAAACCGGAGCACCCGGAGGAAACCCACGCGGACACGGGGAGAACATGCAAACTCCACACAGAAAGGCCCTCGCCGGCCACGAGGCTTGAACCCGGACCTTCTTGCTGTGAGGCGACAGCACTGACTACTACACCACCGTGCCGCCCCTGGCTATTCGGTAGAGGTGTTTTTTTTTTTTTTTCCTCCCCCCACAAATTAAAAATGTCCTTGTATTTTTATTTGACATGCTTTTTGTTTGCTTTTATTCACTGTAAAAAGCAGTCGTCTTATACGGCAAGAATCGCATTGCTATGGCAGCAGCCATCATTTACTCGTACACTACCGTTCAAAAGTTTGGGGTCACTTTTTGAAACGTCCTTATTTTTGAAAGAAAAGCACTGTTCTTTTCAATGAAGATCACTTTAAACTAATCAGAAATCCACTCTATACATTGCTAATGTGGTAAATGACTATTCTAGCTGCAAATGTCTGGTTTTTGGTGCAATATCTCCATAGGTGTATAGAGGCCCATTTCCAGCAACTATCACTCCAGTGTTCTAATGGTACAATGTGTTTGCTCATTGCCTCAGAAGGCTAATGGATGATTAGAAAACCCTTGTACAATCATGTTAGCACAGCTGAAAACAGTTGAGCTCTTTAGAGAAGCTATAAAACTGACCTTCCTTTGAGCAGATTGAGTTTCTGGAGCATCACATTTGTGGGGGTCGATTAAATGCTCAAAATGGCCAGAAAAATGTCTCGACTATATTTTCTATTTATTTTACAACTTATGGTGGTAAATAAAAGTGTGACTTTTCATGGAAAACACAAAATTGTCTGGGTGACCCCAAACTTTTGAACAGTAGTGCATCTGTGTCAGTACTGCGTGTGTGTTATCTAGCCGAGTGAGATTCAAACTTCATAAAAGTGAAGTCTGTTGATTCGCGGATTTTGTTGCTGGTAAAAATCACATGGTTACAGAGATTTTCTGATTTAGATTTTTAGAATCAGAAGCCTTTATTTGTGATGTAAATTACAGCACAGTGAAGTTTTTTTCTCTGTATTTTATCCTGCTGAAAGCAGAGAAAACGGGTGCATACAGAGAGAGAGAGAGAGAGAGAGAGGGAGAGAGAGAGAGAGCAGTGGCACCTGGGATTTTTTTTTTTTAAAGAATTAGAAGCCTTTATATGATGGCTTTGTGTTACTAAGGGAAACGATGTACTAGTGATTCGGTCACATCACAGGTGGATATCTGGTTTCAGTGCAAATGGCAGCACCCCAGGTAAGCCTGTATTTAGCAATATCATAACTCTCTCTGGGCGGCACGGTGGTGTAGTGGTTAGCGCTGTCGCCTCACAGCAAGAAGGTCCTGGGTTCGAGCCCCGGGGCCGCCGAGGGCCTTTCTGTGCGGAGTTTGCATGTTCTCCCCGTGTCCGCGTGGGTTTCCTCCGGGTGCTCCGGTTTCCCCCACAGTCCAAAGACATGCAGGTTAGGTTAACTGGTGACTCTAAATTGACCGTAGGTGTGAATGTGAGTGTGAATGGTTGTCTGTGTCTATGTGTCAGCCCTGTGATGACCTGGCGACTTGTCCAGGGTGTACCCCGCCTTTCGCCCGTAGTTCAGCTGGGATAGGCTCCAGCTTGCCTGCGACCCTGTAGAAGGATAAAGCGGCTAGAGATAATGAGATGAGATGAGATAACTCTCTCTTTTTAAATTGATAAATTTTAATAAAATTTAATAAAGTTGTTATAAAATTGTATTTTTAACTTAAACGTGTATGTGGGGGGGAGGGGGCACATCCGAGCACTTGCCGTGATCAACAAACAGCGTTTATTTTGGGGGTTTGGTTTCCTTTAATGAGACAAAAATGCACCTTATCATTTTACAAAGAATCCAAAATCATAAACTCGTCTATCCTGAAGATTTTTAACATTCTGGGGAAATTTTACAAAGCGCCGACACTGGAGACTCCTTCCGTAACTGTAACCTCTCGCTTAACACAGAGCTTTACTACATCAACAATTATACACTTTACTTTGATAAGTGTTTTTTTTTTCTTCTTCTTCTTTGTTTTATTATTATTATTATTATTATTATGCAGATGAACTGTTATTACAGTAAGAGTAATTTTCTATAACGGCAGACTGTAATCCTATTCACAAGTTTACGTTAATACATTCATTAACACTCGTATGTTATCGTTTCTGTAGTAACAGCTCATTCAGAGGGAATTGTACAGCAGGAGCTAATAATAAATAGATTAAATACGTGTTATTTAGCCTTTTTTTGTTTTGTTTGTTTGTTTTTTTCCGAGAGAGATTATCGATGTTTTAACCTTCGTGGAAGGAGTTTCCAGTTTCAGCACTTTTTCATTAACTTCAAGAGAAGGGTAAAGGAGAGTTCAGGAGGAAAATGAAGGAATGACTGTTTTATAGCTGCTATAACAAGCGATAACAGGAACTAACTTGTATCGAGGGCGCTCTACAACATTAAATGTAGCTATAAATGGATAGAAATTCAACATTGTGTTCATTAATATCTTCAAAGTTGTTGGCGAAAGAGTTGGCAGATTGCTGCGTGTGAGAAGAATAAAAGTTCCAGACATGCTGTTCTAGGAAAATAATCAACTTGAGGATGCTAACGGTAATGCAGCTTCATTACACCACCACGTCGCTGCTTGTTTTCCAATAACGGCACAGCTCAGTGTTTTATTCCTTATCTGATATGTGATGTGTATCAGCTAGCGAGCGAGTCAGAAGAAAACGCACTGCTGTTGTTTTGAGTGTGTTATTTGATGTTGCAGACATTTTGAAGGATGAGGAGTTCTTGGAGGCGGTAACCAGTGCCATGCGCTCGCTGCTCCAAATAATGGCCTCCAAAAATATCCCACAGGTCAGAACACACACCGCATGGGTTCTCACACAAATTATAGTATTTAACTTTAAGATTAGAACACCTTCCTATAGTTTTCAGTCCCTTTTATTGCTCTGTTGTAGTTATTGCAGCTCTGGAATGAACATAAGAGATCTTTGTGTGTGTGTGCAGTGTATGAGTCCTCAGCAGTTGATGAGTGTGTGTGAAGCAGCAATGCAGTGCGATGTCGTGAGTGTGAGGGTGAATGCTCTTGCCATTCTGGGCATCACAGGAAGCACGTTGGCTAAAGACAAGGGATCTGCTGAGACCCTGCAGGTAAACATCTCCGTTTATTGTGACTTTAATCTATAATCAGTAATAAAGCGAGATGATGAGTTTTCTTGTTATCTCTGTAGCTGATCGGGAACGCACTGTTGAGCGTACCGTCGAAAGACAGGAACCTGGTGGCGTGCGGAGAGGCGCTGGACGCCCTGTTCGACGTTTTCGCGGACGGCGAGGAGGCTGAGCAAGCGGCGCAGAACATCAACCTGCTCGCAGCTCTCAAATCCCTGCAGCCTGTGTTCACTGCCAAGGTACACAAACACACACTTAAGCTGGGTTTACGCCGCATGATTTTTGTTTTCAAACCAATCTAGCTTTCACTGTCCAAAAAACAAACACGTGTAAGAAAAAATTTTCACTTTTTATCCCCTGCTGGCTGAAAGACCTGAAGAGGGATTATGTCGTGGAGATTTCCGTCCCGGGAAGGGTACTCACCTTCTGAAATCAACTCCTCTCACAATTTTTGGAGGAATTTCACGAAGCTTGACAAGAGGCATTGTTATATACTGTATGTCGGCAGGGTTTTTTCTAGAAAAATTTGGTATGAGGGCGCTCACCATGGCGAGGGAGCGAAGCGGGGGGATGGTGCCGGTTGTCCGTCCCCCCCGCAATTGCCTTTGAAAAATGCTCCAATGGGACATTCTGAGGCTATCTGAGAGGGAAATTGTAACAAATTGTCTGTCAACATTGAAAAAGAAAATAAGGCCAAAAAAAAAAGTGTGTTTCCGGTAACATGAAATACTAAAATAAGGTCGGTAGGTAGGAAAGGTGTGGTTTTTTTTGTTTGTTTTTTTTTTATTTTGTTCGAAAAAATTAACACAAGTAAACATCTTACAAAATAGTATTTTGGCACAGAATCCTTTATACCACACATCATAATAAAATAAGTGTTTTAAATCTTTAAACGAATAAAAAAAATATTGCGAGAGTTCGAGTTATGATCGACGGAAGCGATATTTCATGATATTTTCATGTAATAACGTGAAAACACCTTATCAAGAAATAACGTGAAAATAACGTCCTAGGCTACTTCCATTAAAAGCAGACGGCCTAGCCTACTGTAGAACTTGGGTCGAGCAAAACCATGGCTGAATCCTGAATGACTCCTATTTGTATAAATAGGGGACTACATAGGCGGCAAAATGTAGTGTTTTTCCCTGCCATGGAAGTGCACTTGTATACTGAAAAGGAAGCAATTTGCATTACAGCCTTGAATGAGGATTCAAAATGGCGGCTCGGCTCAGTTTATGCAGGAGGGCTGATAGAAGTGGCGAAACATTTTAGTTTTTATCGTTTCACAACTTGAATGCGTTGAAACAAAAAATTATGACAAACTAACGCCGCTTACACTAAAATATCGAGGGAAATTTGTAATAACTTTACGGTCTGCAATTTCGACGCGGAAATTCTCGATCGGTCAGGTTACCGGAAACACACTACTTCTTTTTTTTTTTTTTATTTGGCCTAATCTTCTTCTGCCCCGGACAGTCTTTGGCTTTCTTCCGCTTCGTGCCGCAGGATGACATCTTTAAATGCCCAAGTGTCAACAAAAACAACTCGCGAACTACTTCTGTCAAAAGCTCCTGCGCCGGTGGGTGAAAGGTCATTCAGTCTCAAGAAATCTCGCGCTACAAGTCAGCTGACCTTGTATGTAACCCATGTCAAATCTCGCGAGAGCAGCCGCGACAAGTAAACAACTAAACAACATGGCGCCTCAGTCTGGAAAACGCCAATTCGGATTGTTTTTGCACCGTCTGGCGGTGTATCTACTATGATTGGAATATTTTTGGAGCAATTATAACGTATTTGATGATCAGACACATTGTCACGTAGTGTTGCTGGGATGCTTTCACGGAGTCGGTAAGGGGGCGCACGCCGAGAGTAAGAGGGCGCAGCGCCCCTGTTCCCCCATTTAGACGAAAGCCTGTGTCGGTAATACGTGTTTTCCTTCTGAAATCAACTCCTCTCACTATTTTTGGAGGAATTTCACCAAACCTGGTAAAAGGCATACATGTTATTTACCAGCTGGGAGGTCCATGTGGTGAAATACCGTGACTGAGGTCTTGAAAGTACTGAGCGAGGCCCTCTGGGCTGAGGTCGGTATTCAAGGCCAAGGTCACGGTATTTCACCATACGGACCGACCTTAAGCTGGTAAATAATTTTTTTTTTTTTTTTCTTTACCAAATTCTAACAGAAAACGAGAGCGCCCGAAAGGGAAAACCGAGCCGAGCCGCCATTTTGAATCCTCATTCACAGCCCAGGGCTCTACAGTGCGCACATTTCACTCGCATTTGCAAGTGAATTTTTCGGCATGCGAACGACGAAAAAAAAACGCGCATTCGTGCGAGGGCTTCTTGCGGCCGACAATTTAGGAAAGCACTGAGCACAGAGGCGACGAGTTTAACATTCTAAAATGTATCAAACGTTAAACTGCAAAGTATGTAAATCCAGCGCTGGATAGCCTACCTAATATAGTGTAACGAGTAACGGCCTGTATTGTTGTAAGTGTGTGTGTTCAGTGTTGTGTGTGTGTGTGTGTTCTGCCTGCGCCTTGCTCCCTGTCTGTCGTTGTGTGCATTGCCTCTGTCTTGCACTGCGGTGGTTCCCACGGTAGCCGGGGGGAGGGGAGTGAAAAAGTTTCTTTTTTTTTTTGCCGTTCTGCCATGCTAGTGCGTTTTACCGGGACATGAGATTTCAGCATTTTTATTCTTCTCGGTCTGTAGCTTGAATAAGTTTAGGCTACTGAATAACACTTTCAGTTAAAGTTGAGTCTGGTGCTTTTGTGCTGACGCTACAATAGCCTACTATCACAATAAATATCCCCCGTAACATTTCCCGTTTTCTACTCATCTTCCTGTGATTGGCCCTCTTTCCCACGGTTGTATGTTGTGGGTGTGGCATTAGGTGGGAAAAGTGCTTTTTAGGGATTCATCAGATCATTCAATTGAGAGATAACCGAGAGCTGGTTCGGACCGAGCTGAGAAATATATTCGCTATGCAGAGAATAACGGCGTTTTTTAAAAGCAATGATGGTGGAAACAAGAATAAAAGAACGGACGAGGAAGAAAGTGTAGTGAAGAAAGCTAGAACGACGGGAGAAGCTGCGGGAAAATTATATAATGAGATGGAAAGCACACACCCCAGTGCAAACATTTAGATGGGAACATACAACACAGCAGAAAAACAAATAATATACAGTATATACAAATGGTGCATGTCACAACACAGCAGAAAAACAAAGAATATATATACAACTGGGCGTGTTGAGTTGCAGATGTTAATTGCACATTAGTTCTAGAAACTCAGTTCAGCTACAAAACTCAGGATATTGCACTGTATTTGGTATTGCATTGTATTGGGTATGGATGTAAAAGTGTAGAAATATAAATATAAAATATACAAAAGCTATAAAAACTAAAAAGATGCTCTGTGAGGTTGCACTGTAATAAGTATTGCACTGTATCAGGTAAGTGTGAGAATATTATCCTTTTAGGTCCTTGTTGGTGCATTGTTGCACCTGCCAGAAGTGGCATCAGTCAGTGCATGTAATTAGCCTTTTTCACATTACGTCACTTGCAGAAGAACCTCACATCCGTTTTCAGCCTTTTGAATGGAAGAAGAGGCGGCATGCTAATCTGCTGGCTAACAAGTAGCAACCAGAGAAAGTCAGTAAACTTCCTTTCCAAAACAAGGCAGATAGGTGACTGGAATGGTCGCTAATAATGCGTAATGATAAACAACAATGCGCAATATTATCAATCTTATCTGTGAATGACACAGTTTTGTTAACATATGTTGCCGCCGTATACCTCTTCTTCCATTCAAAAGGCTGAAAACGGATACGAGTTCCCCTGCAAGTGACGTAATGTGAAAAAGGCTAATTGTTCAAGGTGGTTATGGGAAAAATTATTTTTATTTTATTTTTATTCCTGTGGGAAAAAACTGTTTTTGAGTCTGTTGGTCCTTGCTTTGATGCACCTGTAACGCCTGCCTGAGGGCAGCAAGTCAAAGAACTCAGAGCCAGGGTGGGAGCTGTCCTTGATGATGTTGTTAGCTCTGCTGAGCTCTGCTCTCTGTTTAGCTACTGTTTGTTCATTCATTCAGTTGTTCGTTATTCATTTGTTTGTTCATTCATTCGTTTGTTCATTCATTCATTCTCAATTGAATTTTGCGTTTTATGTGTTGGTGTGTCTAAGGTTTGCGCTGCAATAAACCTTTAAAATGAAGACCTACTTGTGCTTGTGCCCCCATTTTTTTTCCCTGTGCTCCTGAAAAAAAAAAAAAGTTAGCGTAGAGCCCTGTTCACAGCTGTAATGCAAATGGCTTCCTCCTCGGTATACAAGTGCACTTCCATGGCAGGAAAAAAAACTACATTTTTCCACCTATGTAGTCCCCTATTTATACAAAATTGAGTCATTCAGGATTCAGCCATGTTTTTGCTTGGCGTTAGCAAGTTACAGGTTTTTAGCTTTCTCCTGAAATGTTTTCTTTTATTTCTTCTTCCTCAGGGTAGTAAAACTCGCTTTCACTGTGAAGACTGACATTATCGCTCTCCATGCTGTAAAATTAATACTATTCTCTTGAGAAATGCTGGCAAAAATTTATAAGATTTTTGATAATCTTATAAATAAATCTTATAAAAGGGCAATTCCATGTAAATGTCAACCTCACCATGCAAAAATAAAGCAACATGTAATACATCAAAACCACTCCCAGAGATATCACCTAGGCCTGTATTTTACAGATGTGAATAAGTTGAACCAATTTGTAACCAACCTAATATGTCACTGTCAGTCTTTCTTTCTTATAATGTAAACCCCAAGCTAAAATCAACTTTGATCATGTACAATTCTATATTATTGCCACAAGCCACAGAAATGTATGCTAAAATCCACAAAACAGCAGGGCTTTGAACCGGAATTTTTTTCCTATTGGTTCGTTCCGAACAGAAACGGAATTTTAACGTTTCCGGTTTTGGGTTCCACCATTAAATAGACGTTCCCGAACCGGTTAGAACAAAAAAATTTCGTTCCCGGAACGGTTAATTACGTTCCCTGTCAGCTGTTTAACAAATGGCGATAAAATTATGTCTCTGTCTCATCCAGCTTAAGCCAAATGTAGGCTAATTCTATTACAACCTTCATTAAATAAGACAAGAAATAATTCAAAACAATTATTATTTCAAATGTTGGTGATTTGGATTCTCAGTATGTCTTCCCATCTACACAAACAGAAAAAGTGCCAAAAATGAAAGATAATTCATTTAGTGTGTTACCAAAGGCTAGTCAGGCCCTATAGAGGGCTACCGCATGACGTCACCGCGCCGCGAGATTTTGTTAGGCGCCATATTGGAAGTACACATCTATGCAAGTACATACATACATAAACTACACCTGAAATGTAGCCAGGGCCGGTTCTGCCCTAATCTGGACCCGGGTGCAACATCGCGCAACCCCCCCCCCCAAAAAAAAACCCAGTCTAAATCAGGACAACCATCACATAACTATAACTATAAACATTTTATATCAACTATTTTAACTAAATGGGCTATAATAAATCGGGCTGCCTCAGAAAAGTAACCATTCAATGACGCAACTGAAAGCCTGCAGCCACGGCGGGCTGCCTCAGAAAACTAACCATTTGTCCTACCTTAAAACTCGTTTTGTATTTTCGACCCTCCGTTTATTTTCTTTCCTTTTCTGAAAACCCGATTTGTGTCCAGACATTTTGTTCTGCTACCAACGAACTAACTCGTCAGGTCTCGTCTCTCGAGTCCGCGATGATTCCCGTGGGAAGGGCAACAATTGATACATTTTTACAAACAGCCAATAGGGAGGTTGCATCGTTCAGGCTCTTCTTTGCTCAGACACTCAGTAATGGAGACGTGATGGCAGTCCACCTTCCCGCTCTCTCCATTCAGTCAGCGAACGTCACACAGGAAGTGAACCCCAGCGGGTCATAGAAACTTGCGCAGGAGAAGAATGACTATTTGTAGACTACAGAAACTTTGAGGAACGAAATAAAAACCGGTATTAACCGGTTACCATTATTTTTAATAAGCGTTTCTGTTCCGGAACATAAAAAATAATAAAGTTTCTGGTTTCGTTTCTGTTCCATGTGAAATAGAAAAAGTTCCCGGTTTTCGTTTTCGTTCCTTGAACCGGTTCAAAGCCCTGCAAAACAGCAAAACAATAGCCATCCTAAATATTATTTAAGAACTTTGATAGTTTTAGCTGATATTTAGAGAGTTTTTCAAAGGGTTATGGTGGTTAAATTGCTGATTTTTCTAAACATATGCCATGTCTATTTCAGACGCGTCACATCCATAACGGAATTTCGTCACATCCATAACGCTGACTTTTCCTTCCGAAACTCTGCATGAAATACAAAATATTTTAAACAAAGGTTTTTTTAATATTCACCTTGGACCCCTCTATCAAATGGATATCTCCATTTCGACATTAGGTTTACAATTTCACAGAGTTTGATAAAAATGTACAGTCACCCAAGAAAAGTGATACTTTTTCTGTCACATCCATAACGCATCTTTTATTGGCATTTTCTGGCATGCCCTAGATGTACTATGGGAATTGTTCTTGTTCTATCACTTCTCCAGTATGGTACAGCCTTAAAATATGCAACACCTGTTTAAATACTGGGAGACAATAAAACATGCACTGGGTCATTTGTTGCCATTTTGAGTTCAAGTGTCACGTCCATAACGCTGGAATTGCTCAAAAAAAAAAAGATAAATGTTGACAAAAAATGCTACTATGTTTGTTGTTCTCGTGAACGAGCGAGTCGCCAGAGGTCCGTAACTGGGGTCCATATCGTAGGATACAGACCCGTTCGCCAGCAAATCAGAGCGCAGGATTTGATGGAAACCGGGCCGCGAAAAAAAAAAAATTGTTATATGTCATTAGTACGCATATTGTAATTTTGTTCAATTCGGTCGCATTTTACCAAAGTTACAGGCCTTGATTTACAACCTTGTACTTTCACAATTTCATGAAAGTGTGCTCGCCTTCTGACATCAGCTCCTCTCACAATTTTTGAACAAATTTCTCGAAGCTTATATGACGGTAATACGCATATTGCGAGTTAATTTCATTTGTGAAAATTTTCCCCGAGTTTTGACCCTTGATTAAATAACTTTGACAATTTGATGAGGGTGTACGTTCTTCTGAAATCAGCTCCTCTCACAATTTGCGGAGGAATTTCACCAAACTTGACAAAACGCTTTGTTATATGACAGTTATACACACGTTGAGATTTCGTTTAATTTGGGCAAATTTTCCCAGAGTTATGCCCTTGATTATTAACAAACTTTGGCAATTTCATCAAAGGCCCAATCCCAATTCTAATTTCTACCCCTTCCCCTCCCCCTTCCCCTTGGCACTTCCCCTTGAAACTGAGCTACAAGGGATAGGGCTTGAAATTCAACCCTTACGTATTGGGATAGCCCTTCAACGATCGCATACGTCATCGCGTACCTCCGTCAGCGTTTACGTTAGCAAAACGCGACCAAATGCGTCATTGGCTGCGACCAGCCGCTACAGTCAGAGCCAGAGGCAGAACCAGAAATCTCTGCTGGCAGGGTGTGATTTGTTAACTAACACCACTGAATGGGATATCTTTGGCGCTTTGTGCACCACATCCGACAGAATGAGGTGTCAGAACACTCGTGTAAACAATAAAAGCGAGAATAACAGAACAAAACGTACGCAGTCAAGCAACCGAAAACAATACTCACTCCCAAAGCTTTTTAGCAGCAGCTTGGATTTCAGAAATCGCTGCTCATTCTCAGCTCGAAAGCGAATCAAGCGGCGTGTTTCCTCTGGATAACAACTTAAAACACGTAAATAATGGAGAAAATACATTTATGACAATCTTTCGCCGCGGGAACCGCCATCTTTCTGAAATCCGCATGGCATTGTGGGAAATCACTCAAACCCCTTCGTTCGGAGTCAGCTCCAGGAAAATCTCCGTTTGGAGGGGTACAGAAGCCCTACCCCTTCCCCTACCCCTCCGCGTTAACTGGGATTGGGATACCTCTACCCCTTCACGTGAACGCGCAAAATGGAGGGGAAGGGCCAAGGGGTTGGTCCAAGGGGTGAAATGGGATTCGGCCAAAGTGTGCTTGCTTTCTGAAATCAACTTCCTTCGCAATTTTTATTATCCCCCGCTGCCTGAAAGGCCCGAAGAGGGATTATGTCGTAGCGATGTCTGTCCGTCCGTCCCGGGAAGGGTGCTCACTTTCTGAAATCAGCTTCTCTCACAATTTGTGGAGGAATTTCACCAAACTTGGCAAAAGGTTTTGTTATATGACCGTTATATGCATATTGAGATTTTGTTTAATTTGGGCACATTTTCCCAGAGTTATGCCTTTGATTATTAACAAACTTGTACTTTGGCAGTTTCATCGAGGTGTGCTTGCTTTCTGAAATCGACTTCCCTCATAATTTTTGGAGGAATTTCATGTAATTTGGCAAAAAAATTTTATCCCCCGCTGGCCAAAAGGCCCGAACGGGGATTATGTCGTGGTGATATCCGTCCGGGGAAGGGTACTCACCTTCTTCTGAAATCAGCTCCTCTCACAATTTTTGGAGGAATTTCACCAAACTTGACAGGATTCTTTGTTATATGTCGGTAATACGCATATTGTGATTTCATTCAATTCCGTAGCATTTTACCAGAGTTATGGCCTTGTTGCCAGCGGGGGATATTGTGCTCTCAGAGCAATCTTGTTACTGTTTGTCCCTTTTGTCTGAATCTCGCCGATTGATGACGTAAGCAGACGTCATTTCACACATGTATTTTCTTCATCATCTCGTACAGTGTGACGAGCAGTGATTTTAAAAGACGGCTGAAATTTCACAGATGTACTAAGGCACCCAAACTCACACTTGCTCATTAATTCACTGTCATTTCGTTTTGTGTAACAGATCCGGAAAGAAGGCCGGGAGAAGTACAGCCCGGATCAGCTGTGCGTCCTGGAAAACGTCAAGGTTAACCTGCGCAGGTTTATCGGCTACCTGGAGTCACTGCAGAAGAAATAGAACGCGGAAATCAGACACGACGGACTTGAATGTGAGGTTTTGGGGATTAAAACTCCGATCAGGAATCTGTAGAACTGGCAGGCCAGTTTTTAGTTTTGGGTTTGACTAATTACTCAGAACAACAGCACATGTACATCATCTATATTTGAGATTTGAATGGCAATTAATTTAAGAATAAGATGTGTGGTTTTTTTTTTTTTTTTAAATGATTCCACGAATTTAGAGGATTAAATAATACCCTAGTTCAAGAGATAAAATGTTACCGAGGGTGGTCTGGATCAGTATCGGTATAATTACTTATGATTCGAGTAATTACTTACTCGAAATAGCCATACAGTAGAAATATTTTCAGTATTATTTTCCTTACATTGGTGACATGGCGAGATTATTTATTGTTTAAAAAAAAAAAAGGACATTTAACAAATAAACAAAATTGAACACGTTCTTTTGGATGCTTTACATCCAAAGAAAATAACACTGTGCTTTTTCTATCAATAGTTAATTTTTTTTTTTTTATTTCAATATAATTACCCAAGTGAAATTTCTTTCTTCATTTTTTTTAACCTCATGTCTCTGGGGGTCACAGATCTGATCATTTGTTGCCGTTTAATTTTACAACCCAATATAGTGCATCACTTAAAAAAAAAAAAGAAAGGAATTCGGAATTATATTTTATTTATTTACAGAAATATGTCAAGCGCAAGCATGGATTGAAGTTCTGATGCTGGTTTGGACGTTCCTGATTAGGCATTGAAGGACAAATCCAAATATTGGTCTAAAAAAAGTAGCTCTGAGAAAGAAATATAAATATGACAGGACGTGATCAGGCATTGATTTGATTTTCTTTGAATGGAGATGTTCAAATGCTTGAAAGTTAATAAAGTCTTGAGTGGGAATTAAACTGCGAGATCTAATGGAAATATCTGAGCATCATATGTACCGGTATGGTGTTGTGTTTCAGAGCGAATTGTAGGCTGTCCTGTTGTGTAGAGTGTAAAAGGAGTGATTGTTTGAGGTTATAGAAGTGTGAAATATTTTTTTTTTTTTTTTGAGGAAACATCAGCTGAAAAATTTTCTGTGTGATAAACAGTTATTCCACAAAATCAAGTCGTACATGAGCTGATAGTCAACGAGGCGCGTAGCACCGAGTCGTCTATAATCCATGTACGATGAGATTGAGTGGAATAACTGTTGTATTCTATCCACATTCACTGGATTTTGAGAAACGGAGCAATTTTATTTTTATTTTTTGCAAATTCGATAAACACTTTATACCAAACGTCTGACAAAATAATTTCCGCTTAGAACGTAAACAAACCGGCGAAATGACAGGAACAATTTGTGAAAAATGTAAAGATGATGATAATTCTTGAAAAATAAAAAAAAGATACGTTCTTACCATCAAATACTTTTATCCCATATCTTGTTGCTCTTTTTTTTTCCATATTTTTTGCAGTTTTGTTTTTGAGTAAAGTTTTTATTTCATCCTCGGTTGGTTCAGCAACACACTCCGCCATTTTGTTTTTCTCTACTTGCCGTATATGAGCTGATATCCTAGTAGTAGAGTAGCCAATCGGAGCGTGCAATTGCTCATATCCAGTGAGTGTGGATAGAATAAATATCATTTGTATGAATACGGAGGTGATTCTAGAAAATCACGCATGATGATTGGTCGAGAGATTCGGACTATTTCTTGATAATCACCTCGAGTGACTCGGCAAAATGGCGGCCGATCGCTTCGTCACTGTAAGTGAGGAGGAATTCCAAATGATGAAAGAAAACGCTGTTCCTAAAAGCACTAAAGATGCTATGAAGTTTGGTTTAAAACTATTCAAAGGTCAGGTGGGATTGTGATTTATCTTATCGATTTCAAAACAAAGTATTTCATGTGACTCGGCGTAGATCAGTGACACAAGTCTGCGCTGCGCCGTTATTACATTTGCATGCTGCTTTTGAAGAGTGAAATAAATTATTTTTTAATACGTTTTTTTTTTTTTTAAATAATCACCTGTGTATTTATACTAAAACAGTTACCCGCCTCAGGCTCAGTGAATAATAACCGAGATGAATGATCACTAAATAGTCACAAACATCTAAAAGAGTAAGGCAAGTTTAAAAAAAAAAAAAGGATTTTATTTTCAGCAGTCTCGTTCTCTGTTTAACAGTTTTGAAAAATATGCAGTACTTTTATACAGAAAATATACAGAAAAATATCATGTCCTTTCCTAACCTTGTGGTTCGGTGTCCAGTTTTGCTTCTTTACTTTGGGAATGACGGAAGCTGGTGTCTGTCAGCTGCTCACTGGAAATCCGTCTCCCTTAAATCCTTTCCATAAACACACAACCGCATCTTTGTGTACTTGCTTCACACATCGTTAACCTTATTCATACGAAAGCTCTCTCGGAATTCTTTCAAGTATTGATTAATTTCCTATAACGGCGGTAAACCGGCTGCGAAATGCGTACTAATGTACGCGTTAGCGTTTCTACAGTAACAGCTCGTTCACAACGACTAATACTATATGTGATCTGATTACCTGGAATGTAAGTGACTCGTTTCAAGGACGATCCAAAACATTAAAAGTAACTATAAATGGATAAAATGGACAGTGAGATGTTGTGTTATTCGATAAATAAAACATATCATCGTTGCCAGATTGCTGTTGTAATCAGATAAACAGCTTCACATCACACCCCACAACAGAGTTGATGTATTTCCTCTAACAGCACAACATGGAATTAATTTTGCTTCATATCGTCATTATAGGAAAGATGGCTCAAAGATAGAGCGGTGTAATTTCACTTTGATTTTCCGTGTAAAATAGTCAGATTAATCCATTAATCGCGGTGTTTTAAGATTTCATAGCCGAACCATTGTTTGAAGTAAATATATGGAGATTTGTGTGTTTATTTACAGAAATGATTGTGTTACGAGGCTTGTAGCTCCTGTACAGAGCTAAAGAAGCAAACATCAGACACTAAACATGAGAGAAATGTTTATCTTCATGCTCTTGTGTAGAATTGATTGCACGTTATCTCTGATAATGTATAAAAAAAAAAGTGTGAAATTTTTCCTTTGAGTATATTGATGGTTTATTCTTCGAAGATTTTTTTTTTGAACATAAGATAATTTCTCATATTAAAGCTCTGACTGACTGAAAAGGTTTAGTGTGGTGGGTTTTTTTTTTTTGATGCTTTATATGATTAAAGCATAACGTTTTTGATTAATAATTTGAGTCTGAATCGTTTCATCCAGCAAAGTGTGTGAGGGGAATTTATTATTATTATTATTATTATTATTTTTAAACATGCAACAAAGTGCCTAGAAACACTTTCTTATGGAGGGAGCTGCCCATTTTTTCACCTCTAATGTGCATATTTCCATTTTCATTACTAAAACACTGACTTAAAGGACATGGGACATGAAACATAAAAGCACGCTATATCAGTTTCTTTCCATTAAAAATATGAAATAATTGCATCAACAAATACAAAATTATCTATTAAACTCAGCAAAATCGTTATATTCGTGATGATTATATGGCATTTCTGCTCGAGCTCCGATATGCATATTTTACAACCGGAAGAGCCGCTGTCACGTGATCATACGTCACAAAAACTTTCGGGTCCAGCACAAGCGGGTAGATGAATATGGAGAAGTGTGAATCGTGATGATGACGAATGCGACAAGATAGTTTTTGTGTCTTGGATGACACAAAAATTGTTTCGTTTTTAGAGTGTTTAACGTACATTGAACATCATGGTGTATTGCGACCTCCCAGTCAGTCAGACGCGCTGTCACTCCTGTTAGCAATGTAGCTAGGCTCAGTATGGCCAATGGTATTTTTTGGGGCTGTAGTTAGATGCGACCAAACTCTTCCGCGTTTTTCCTGTTTACATAGGTTTATATGACCAGTGACATGAAACAAGTTGTTACACAAAATTTTGATCGGGTCTAACTTCACATCTCTTTGAAACATCGGGAATTTCACTGTCGATGGTGTCCATTTCGGTAACCTGTTTACATTGATTCCCAAGCGCTGGCTCCTTGGAAAGTTTTTGTGACGTCACGGGTCACGTGCCCACCTAGCTAATTAACGAATCATTGTTTTACGCTGGGCGGCACGGTGGTGTAGTGGTTAGCGCTGTCGCCTCACAGCAAGAAGGTCCTGGGTTCGAGCCCCGGGGCCGGCGAGGGCCTTTCTGTGCGGAGTTTGCATGTTCTCCCCGTGTCCGCGTGGGTTTCCTCCGGGTGCTCCGGTTTCCCCCACAGTCCAAAGACATGCAGGTTAGGTTAACTGGTGACTCTAAATTGAGCGTAGGTGTGAATGTGAGTGTGAATGGTTGTCTGTGTCTATGTGTCAGCCCTGTGATGACCTGCCGACTTGTCCAGGGTGTACCCCGCCTTTCACCCGTAGTTCAGCTGGGATAGGCTCCAGCTTGCCTGCGACCCTGTAGAAGGATAAAGCGGCTAGAGATAATGAATGAATGAATGTTTTACGCTGATGTATAAAAAAGTTGAATAATGTGATGATTTTCACATTTTTGACGCCCTGCAGTGATTTAGATGGCATTTCTTATGTCCTTTATACATAATTATACCCAGAAAAAAATCCATGTCCCATGTCCTTTAATGTCGCATTACGCACACACGGAGTTATACGTAGTACCAGTCAAAAGTTTAGACACGTCTTCTAATTCAATGTTTTTGTTTTTTTCTTTATTTTTATTAATTAAAAGTCACTTCATGTCAGATGTCGTTTCTCTTTACTTAGTTGTTCGGTTCTTGACATAATACTGTATGGATCACTACAGTTGTTGAATATTTATTCAGTATTTTTATTATTGTTTGATCTCAAACTCATTAAGAAGGCAAGAAATTCGTCCACTAATTAACTGTTGATGAGGCACAGCTGTTAATTGAAAAGCATTCCAGGTGACGACCTCATCGTCCAACTTATTGATATTATCGGATATTTATCTCCTTTGGAGAAACCGATTTCTCCCATGAACTCCTACTTTGGAGATCCCACAGTTAATAAAATGTTTCCACTGAACATCTAGTGAACCTGCAGATGACTGATGTGCATAAATCTGGTCTACTGATCAGATCAGGTGCTTAGTTCTCCACATAGATAAAAACTAAAGCTCCACTAAGAAACTCTGAAACTGGACTTCTTTTGGAAGTTAGTCTAATCATATCTGGTTTTACTCTCATTAGTTTGAGTTTTTGGACACCATGAAGTTAGATTTAATGTTGTGGAACATCTAAGAGACGTTACTTCCTGTTCTCGCTCATCGTAGCTGTGATAAACGGTCGTTCTCTCTCTTTCCTTGCCTCTCTCTCCCTCCCTCCCTCCCCAGAGCTTGCCATTTTTCCTCGAAATCGTAAACTCCTCTGTCCTGAAGACTTTCTTGAACTGGGAAACTTGGACTGTTACAAAGCACGTACAGCTGAGGTTCCTCCCATAAATGTCTCCTCAGAAAATACTTCACCACATCAACAGTTATAGGTTTTACTTTGTGAAACAAGAATATGTTCTTCAAATACGTTTATTATTAGTCTTAGATCACAGGAAAAGTACAAGTTCCTGTGTATGATCCGTTATAATAGAAACAATAAAGCATTAGAATGAAAGGTTTATATTAAGACAATCATTCATGTTACAGCTACTGTGTATAGAAAAATAACCCATATCTTCTGAACGATCAGATTTGAGAATTCAGTTGGACTTGGTATAAAATTATAATCATGTTCTGTTTAATGGTACTCGATTGTGTGGAGCCTTATGGATTCTGGCTCACAATAGGTCACATAAGTAAGGAATAAAACACACATAGTGTACTCATCTCATCTCATTATCTCTAGCCGCTTTATCCTTCTACAGGGTTGCAGGCAAGCTGGAGCCTATCCCAGCTGACTACGGGCGAAAGGCGGGGTACACCCTGGACAAGTCGCCAGGTCATCACAGGGCTGACACATAGACACAGACAACCATTCACACTCACATTCACACCTACGGTCAATTTAGAGTCACCAGTTAACCTAACCTGCATGTCTTTGGACTGTGGGGGAAACCGGAGCACCCGGAGGAAACCCACGCGGACACGGGGAGAACATGCAAACTCTGCACAGAAAGGCCCTCGCCGGCCACGGGGCTCGAACCCAGGACCTTCTTGCTATGAGGCGACAGCGCTAACCACTACACCACCGTGCCGCCCCACCTAGTGTACTATTATAGAAAACTAATCAAGGATAGTGTTTAAAAAAAAAAACTTTATTATTTGTCACATGTACACTTCAAGCACAGTGAAATTCATCCTCTGCATTTAACCCATCTGAAGCAGTGAACACACGCACACACTCAGAGCAGTGGGCAGCCACACAGCACCCAGGGAGCAGTCAGGGGTTCGGTACCTTGCTCAAGGGCACCTCAGCCCAAGGCCGCTCCACGTCCGCCCCACGTCAACCTAACTGCATGTCTTTGGACTGTGGGGGAAACCGGCGCACCCGGAGGAAACCCACGCGGAGAACATGCAAACTCCACACAGAAAGGCCCTCGCCGCCTGGGTTCGAACCCAGAACCTTCTTGCTGTGAGGCGACCGTGCTAACCACTACACCACCGTGCCACCATATAAGGAGGCCAGCTCACCGGCTTCTTTTTCTTTCTCTGAAAGTTAACAATCATCGTTTTAAATTTTAAATAGAAAAAGTCCTTAAGAAACCAATAAATGGTTAGTAAAAAATTTACAGAAACCTCACCATTTTTATTAAATAACATCTTTTTTTATGCCTCCGCCACCGTAAGGTGCAGGAGGCATTATGTTTTCGGGTTGTCCATGCATCCGTGCGTCTGTCCCGAAACCTTGTGAACGCAATATCTCAAAGGCTAATGAAAGGAATTTCACCAAACTTTCACCATTTGTGCGCTTTGGGACAAACATGAACTGATTAGATTTTGAGATCAAAAGGTCTAAGGTCAAGGTCACTGTGAGGTCAAATGTCTGTCCGAAAACCTTGTGAACACAATATCTCCAAGGCTAATACAAGTAATTTCACCAGGTCACGATTACTGCGAGGTCAAATGTCCATCCCCAAATCACAACTTCATAAGCCGTGTAGTCTACCGGGCGGAGGCATCTCCATCGACGCCGTTGGCGTCGAGTTCTATCTAGTTTATATAAGCTATACCTGATGGAGAACCAAAACCATGACATAAATCTCTGTATGTCACTCATGAGGAAATCAGTGAGTTGTTTTGATAAATCTGGGTACCTTTTGTTTGTCTGTATAATAAAAAGAAACTCACACGTTGGCTTGAAGATAAGAAGTTTATCTTCTCATGTTGAAAAACTCACATTTTTTTCATACGAAATACATCACAGATCTGACTGATATATTTAAATAATATTAGCTGGGTTGTTTGTTTTTTCGTGGTATATCAGATATATTCCATTCAGCTAGCATGATATTGAACGAGTTGAAGATGAGCCGCTGAATGGAATATATCTGATGGACCAGGAAAAAAACAGCCAATATTATTTTTTTTAATTATACATACACATTCCTTCTGGGTGTTCAACGCGTCTTTCTCTTTCAAAATCTTCCGTATTTAACGACGTAAACCTGGCGGCCATGTTTGGTCACAGTCGCTTGTGCGGAAGTTTTACGTTTCTGTCGTGTAACGTCATGTTGTCTTGACAACCATGCAACATCGTAAACCATATTCAACGCTCACTGGTAGAGTGACGTAATACACGTAGTATAAGTGATATGCTAACAATATTGCACGCTATCAAATGAAATGAACGAAACCTGCTCAAACGGAATAGAACACGTTTTTATTCCATCGAAAAGGTGTCCTGGATGTATAATAATTCCTGATATTTATCTTCTCGCGTTGAAAATATTTCACATGTTCGCTTCGCTCGCTTGTGATATATACATTTACCACTCGAAGATAAACTTCATATCTTTACACAAGCGTGTAATATCCTCTATATATGTATAATATGCCTCATCTTCTATACAAGTAAGGTCCTGTGTAATCTAAACCAAAACACATTATCAGAAGAGCCTGTGATTTGAATAACTGTCGGAGCTATTTCTGATTGATTGATTGATTGATTGATTGATTGATTGATTGATTGATTGATTCCGAACAGTAAAGAAGATATAAAACAAACAAAAAATAAAAAATGTAATCATCAAAACATCGTCATAAACAGAATAGCGTAGCCACAAGGCAATAACATAATAATGTTCGGAAAGGATTACGAAGAAGTAAATAACTTATCAAATCCAAACCCTCTATACCACCGTTAATCAAACGTCACTTTCCACCATAATAAACTATATATACAAAAGAAAGCAAAATCAACAAAAAAAAACATACCAACATATACTAACATGGTATAATATCGCCCAAATCAAATCATCTCATCTCATTATCTTTAGCCGCTTTATCCTGTCCTACAGGGTCGCAGGCAAGCTGGAGCCTATCCCAGCTGACTACGGGCGAAAGGCGGGGTACACCCTGGACAAGTCGCCAGGTCATCACAGGGCTGACTCATAGACACAGACAACCATTCACACCTACAGTCAATTTAGAGTCACCAGTTAACCTAACCTGCATGTCTTTGGACTGTGGGGGAAACCAGAGCACCCGGAGGAAACCCACGCGGACACGGGGAGAACATGCAAACTCCGCACAGAAAGGCCCTCGCCGGCCGCTGGGCTTGAACCCAGAACCTTCTTGCTGTGAGGTGACAGCGCTAACCACTACACCACCGTGCCGCCCCCAAATCAAATCATATATATACAAATACTTATGCTATGCATATATACACACATACAATACATATATACAGTACATACATATATACCTACCTATAACTATACACATCCATACATACACAGACACCATATCATAATTATGCATATTATGCTTATATATTATATACAGTTATGCACTATACATACATACATCTCATCTCATTATCTCTAGCCGCTTTATCCTTCTACAGGGTCGCAGGCAAGCTGGAGCCTATCCCAGCTGACTACGGGCGAAAGGCGGGGTACACCCTGGACAAGTCGCCAGGTCATCACAGGGCTGACACATAGACACAGACAACCATTCACACTCACATTCACACCTACGCTCAATTTAGAGTCACCAGTTAACCTAACCTGCATGTCTTTGGACTGTGGGGGAAACCGGAGCACCCGGAGGAAACCCACGCGGACACGGGGAGAACATGCAAACTCTGCACAGAAAGGCCCTCGGCGGCCGCTGGGCTCGAACCCAGAACCTTCTTATATATATATATATATATATATATATATATATATATATATATATATACTTATGCTATGCATATATACACACATACAATACATATATACAGTACATACATATACACCTACAGTATACACATCCATACATACACAGACACCCATATAATAATTATGCATATTATACACATATATACAAATACTCACTTTTTATATAATATATCCGTATGTACTCATACCCACATATATACACTTATATTATCAATAGCATGTTATTGTAATTAAATTACTGTAAATTGTAAAAAAATTAAATTATTTAAATAATCTGCATAAGCCACGCCTTCCGACCAATCATATTCTAGAACCGTGGTACGTATTTGCATAGGAACACTGTCGGACAATTCTTGCGTTTTAAACGAAATCACAGCTTTTGCGCGCATGCGCGTGTAAACTCTGTGGAGTCTGCACAGGCGCAGTAGCGCCCTCGCGCGCAGTCCTGGTGTCCGCCATTGAAGGGTCGCTAGTGAGCAGTGGAGGAGAGGGAAGAGAGGGTCAGAGTCACTTCAACAACACGGGCGAACGCTTCTCTTTCCTCCGCTCTGCTCTCGGGCTCGGTTCGTGGACGCTGAATAAAACTCGTTAGTACTCACGACTCGGGCTACATTAATGGAAACTTCCAGTCACGTCGGGATATTTGTGTAGCGAATTTAAAAACGGCTGCTGAGCAAAGTTACCTAGCTAGCAAAGCTAATTTAGCTAGCTGGCTAGCTCTAGTTTTCGGTGTTCTAGAAGCTCGTGCGTTAGCTTTAGCATTAAGGTCGGTAAGCGAACACGCCTTGGCGTATTACTGCTGTTTCTTTTTAATTCTGGGGCCGTTTGATGGATCCTAGAATCGCCTGGTTTCAGCCAGAACAGCGCGGACCCGCTAACAGCCTGTGGATGCAGATTTGGGAGACGACGCAGGGCCTCGGTAATTTGTACTTTCACGGGAACGGAGGCAGCAATAGCAACAACAGCGGAGGAGCGGCAGGAGGAGGAGGAGGAGGCGGCGGCGGATACAGCTCGAGCCCTAAGCCGAGCGGAGACGGTGTGATAGTGGCGGACAGTAGCGTGGGTCCTGACTGCGGCGAACCGAAACACCGGGGGATGTCCGGAGAAATCGCAGAGCAGCGAGACTTCATACCGTTGGAAAGCAATAATGTCATTATCAATAATAACCACCACAACCAGCGGAGCGCGGCGGTGGCAGGGGCGGGCCGGGGCGGCGGTGGAGCGTGGAGCGGCGCGCAGGACGCCGCGGCGCAGCGCAACAAGCGCAAACGGGAGAACAAGGCGAGCACGTTCGGGTACAACCGCAGCCTGTTACTGAACGGATCCTCCGGCCCGGACCCGTACGCGGGCACGCCGTGGAAACGGAGAAACTACTCCGGGGGAATCGTCGGGTGAGTCTGGGTTCAGTGAACATGTGTGTGTGTGTGTGACTGTCACTTGTTCCCCTGAGCCATGTGCTTTGATCAGTGAACACATGGACACCTCCAGTCTGTGTGAATGTTCATGATTCAGCCATATTCATCTTGCTAACAGCTTAAGGCAGAGGATTTCCTTTTAAATGCCGTGTGTGTGTGTGAGAGAGAGAGAGAGAGAGAGACTGTGACTGTGTTGTAAGCTCGTGTTACTGAGCCCAGGTAACATTTCCTTGGTTGACTGCCACACACACACGCACAGAGTTGTTCAACAATACAACTGACTACTTTCAAGGCTGACCTTCAAGCACAACTCTATTTACAATATTTCCTTAAACTATAAAACAATCCTTGGAATGATACACTATCCGAAAAGTTTAGACACCTCTATCTTTTGGTATCGCTGCATTGTAGTTTTGACATTGAGTGAGTAGACAAGCAATAGAAATTTTTCACTAAATGAAATCACAGAACGTAAACAAGAATTGTTTTCAAGAATCACTGTAAGTACCTCACTCACTCACTCCAGCTTGTCCTACTTACATACAGTATGTATGTGGGGTCACTGCCATGTGGACCCTATTGATCCACACGTCATATTAATTGTCATAGATGCCCTTCCTGATGCATTTCCGGGCTGGGGAAACAACCCTTCACACTCACGTTCACGTCTATGGACAATTTAAAGTAGCTCATTTGGGCCTCTGCATGCTCTTGCGACAAGGCTTTTGCAGATAGCTTTTCGCAGGCAGTTGTAATTTATCGTTGAGCGGGGAGTAATAGGCGTGCGCGATGATATTCACCGCCACAACGCAAGGGGGCGCGAAATCGCTAGGAGTAGTTGGTGGGTGTGGTTAGTGGAGTGTTTATCCTCCGGTTACTTATAATGACTAGAACCGGAGTCGTATAGATGTATGTACTTCTTCACTTCCTCGATCAACCGCTCTTCGTGCTGCTCCATCTTCGCTCGTGTTTTTAAAAATGGCGGTAGTGAAAACAAAACAAACCGAGAAAGTAGGGAAGCGGAAGTGCGTGTACAGCGGATGTAGAGTGGACCAATCAGAGCCCTCTTGTCTGCGAGGCTTCTGCGGTGGTCACAGTTTGTGGGAGGTGCGCGCAGATGGCGTCTGCCAATGGGGGGGCTACGCAGACGCCATCTGCGACGCCATCTGCAAGGACTGGGTTGTCAGCATAAATTGGCCTTTAACCTGACTGCATGTCTTTGGACTGTGGGAGGAAACCCATGGGCTTGAACCCAGAACCTTGTTGCTGTGAGGTGACAGCACTAACCACTGTGCCACCGTGCCGCCCCAAATCATCATCCTCATCATCATCGTCATACCTATTGAAGGCAAATTAAAAACAGTCTTAGTTTTGTTTTTAAACCGGAGAATGTTCTACTTCCTTAGAAATGTGTAGTAATATGCATATAATTATGTGATCGACAACACACCAGGACTGACAGGATGTGGACTTGTTGGTTTTAGTTTTCTGAATCCAAAACAACATTCCAACAATGAAAAATTCAGGATAATTGGTTTGTTGCATCACGTGGCAGCAACATGTTTTTTATGATCTGGTGTATTCACTTCACTTGTTGAGCATCGCGCATCTGAGTTATTTTATTTCACCCTCGGCTTTAGATTCAGACCCTGCATTGATTTCAGGGGAATTGTATTTGACACAAAGGCGTTCTCCGTGTAAAGGTGATCGATACGTTTTATATTTTATAGCTTAGATAATATATAAATATGTATGTCCTCCTCGGAGCATCACTGCAGCACTCACTGTTGTTTTGCGCTCTTCTGATTCAATACTTCGCGTTGGACATCAAATAGTGTGTGTGCGTGTGCGCTTTATGTGGGTGCAGCATTAGGTGTGAGCTTATTTGCACACTCCTCCATCCCAACACTGGAATGTGTAGCAGCTTGCAAAGCCTCAAGCGCAGAAAGGGCCAGTCCAGCTTTCAAATCGTATTGTGGAGTTTGTTTGTAGTAGAGCATTCCTCGACACTTACTCATAAGGCTTTAACCTATACTGTACACTGCTGTTTTTCTTTTTCTCTTCTTGTCATTCTTTGCAGGTTTTTTTTTTTTTTGGTGAACATGTGTGCCTTCTGTAATAGATGTATGAGAAGGGAGAAAATGCACGTTTTTGTCTTAAAGATGTCGGAGACAACTGTTTATAGATGTTTTTTTTTTTATTTTATTATTTTTTTCTTTTCATCTTGTGGTGATTGTTCATCCAGGCCTGTGCTTTAATCATTAATCTCAAATTCAGGATGAAGTTGAAACTGTCAGAATGTGAGAAAAGGAGGCTGTGTGTGTGTATAAATAAATTGTGTGCGCGCCTACTGTGTAGGCAGGCAAGTGTGGAATCCGGCATTGTTTATATTCACAGCACGATGACCGAGTCCCATCTGTCCAAAACAATCTCCGCCTCTGTGCACCCAGACACCCGATCCCTTCCACGGTTATGTCATTGAGCTGCCAGCCAATCAGCTGCCACGGAGCGAGGGAGTTCCTGATATGACGTTTGATGTGGGGAGCAGGGGGAAAAAATAAAACCAGAGGGAAAGCCTTTAGAGCAGCCATGCAAATATTCCTGTTTTGGTTTTGCATGTATTGAGGGAGGGCACGAGCACAGAAACAGTGTGACACACACACAGAGCAGAAAATGGGTGAGAGACAGCAGAAACAGAGCGAGCAAGAACACATAATTGGTCGCAAGAGGGAGAGAGCAAGCAAAACACAGTAGAGAAGAAGAGAGACAATAGAAAGAGAGAGAGAGAGTGAGAAAAAGAGCATACAGATAGGGAGAGAAATGAGAGTTGAAACAGTACAGAGATGAGAGAGCAGAAACGGTTCAGAGACAGACAGGCAACAGAACACGAGAGAGAGGGCAGAATAGTAGAGATGGAGAGAGACAGCAGAACACAATAGAGAGAGAGCAGAAACCGTATAGACGGGGAGTGAGACAACAGAACATGAAAGAGAGAAAGCAGAACACAGTAGAAAAAGAGAGAGGAAAGCAGGCCTTGAAAAACACACAACCTGTTAGAGATCTCCGAGCTGGAAGACATCGTATCATGTCACCCACTGAAGGAGTCATTAAAGGCCAACTAAGATGACAATTACCCTACCTGTTTTTTTCTTATTTTAAACAAACAAATAGTGGTTTTCAACCACATAAGAGCCCATTTTCCGGCCGTTTACAATAGCAAACGACTTTAGCTGGCCAATTACTTTTGCATATTTTGCACGCTATCGCTGCTCGGTTGATGATCAGAAATGTTCGTACGCTCCCGACAGGTGGCGTCACTCACAGTACACACCGCCATATTTGAGAGAAGAGAGAACAGTGAGGATCATTTGCGTCCATATTTTTTAAGATTATTTGAGGTAATGGTTGGATCCAGGTGTTGTGTGGGAGTGTAGCGTAGAATATCCCAGCCAGGTTAAAGTTAAGTTATTTAAGGTTTTTTTTTTTTTTACGTTCGTTAATCCAGGGGTGCCATCACTTCCTACCACTACGCTCTTGACTCATTCAGAAAAAAATTCATCAAGACGTCACCAGGCTAGCCTACCGTAATTACCATGTTAGACTGTTCAACCCCTGCAGCAACGCAGAAAGAGGGTAAACAACACTGAAGATAGGATAGTGTTTGTTTACTTTTTTTCTGCGTTGTTGTGGGGGTTGGACTGTCTACCACGGTAATTACGGTAGGCTAGCCTGGTGACGTCTTGATGAATTTTTTTATGAATGAGTCGAGAGCGTAGTGGTAGGAAGTGGTGGCACCCCTGGATTAACGAACGTAAAAAAAAAAAAACTTTAACCTGGCTGGGATATTCTACGCTACACTCCCACACAACACCTGCAAAGCACAAGCAGGGACTCCGGCAAAACTAACTATGACAGCATAACTAAAAGGGGAGAGTCAGAAGGTAACACAGGCATGAGGGAGCCCCGGGACATAAAGCAGCAGCCACTACACCGTCAACAAACTCAAGTGAGCAAGCGAGTGGGGGACTGACAGCATCCATACATCTCAGTTTACCAAAACACTCTGTCTGAGGATTTTCCAGATCTACACCTTTACCTCATAAACACCATTAACAAAAGGCTTGACTAAACAGATGTGTTTTCAGCCTCAAATTAAACGCTGAGACTGTGTCTGATTCCCGAACACTACTTGGAAGGCTGTTCCATAACTGTGGGGCTTTGTAAGAAAAGGCTTCGCCCCCTGATGTAGCCTTCACTATATGAGGTACCAGCAGATAGCCTGCACCTTTTGATCTAAGTAGGTGTGGCGGGTCATAGAGGAGCAGAAGTTCTCTCATGTACTGTGGTGCGAGACCATTTAGTGCTTTAAAGGTCAATAGTAGTATTTTATAACCAATACGAAATTTGATTGGGAGCCAGTGCAGTGTGGATAAGACGGGTGATGTGGTCATATTTACTAGTTCTAGTAAGGACTCTTGCTGCTGCATTTTGAACTAACTGGAGCTTATTGGAACATCCAGACAGTAAGGCATTACAATAATCCAACCTGGAGGGAACGAAAGCATGAACTAGTTTTTCTGTGTCGTGTAGTGACATTAAATTTCTTCTCTTAGCAATATTTCTGAGATGAAAGAAAGCTATCCGGGTAATGTTATCAATGTGAGTTTCGAATGAAAGACTGGGGTCAATAATCACTCCGAGGTCTTTTACTGCTGCACGTGAAGAAACAGAAAGGCCATCCAGAGTTACTGTGGAATCAGAAAACTTGCTTCTAGTTGCATGTGGTCCGAGTACAAGTACTTGAGTCTTGTCAGAGTTAAGCAGAAGGAAGTTCATAAGTATCCAGTGTCTAATGTCCTTTACACATTCCTCAATTTTATAAAGCTGGTGTCTCTCATCAGGTTTTGCAGAAACGTACAACTGTGTGTCATCAGCATAACAGTGGAAACTAATACAATGTTTACGAATAATATCACCCAGAGGCAACATATATAAAGAAAAAAGCAGTGGACCCAAGACAGAACCTTGTGGAACACCAAACTTTACCTCAGTATGTCTAGAAAAATCACCAGGAGAGGGCTGTTCCCTTACCTCCCACAACGTTTTCTAGTTTATCCAGAAGAATGGAATGATCAATGGTATCAGATGCTGCACTGTCACTTACACTTGTGTGTAACCAATTGACATGGTCATGCTTGTTTATTATGATCATCGCTGTTTGTGTCATTGTCCGAAATACTCAAGGAAATTGGTGAAGAAATGTCGCTGATGCTATGGTCCATTTTGTCGAATATAGCCATGTACTGTAAGTGACGTCACGCTTTACGGAAACCATTCGGAAAAGCAGCTTGGGTGTATCTGGCAATATTTCCACCTTTTTCTGTACAAGTGTGCTATACAGTGGTTTTGGCAGCCATTTTTGATTTAGTTTTAGTCTTAGTCTTTTGGACGAAATGCTTTAGTTTTAGTCACATTTTAGTCAATTCTATCTTTGATAGTTTTGGTCTAGTTTTAGTCGACGAAAACTAAAAGGGTTTTAGTCTAGTTTTAGTCATTCGTTTTAGTCGAAAAAATAATTACTTTAAATTAGGCCAATACAGAGAGAGGAAATTGTAATCGAGGTTGACAGGTCGTGCATAACATGCTCTCCGCGTAAACGCCGTCGAGTGCGCGCGCTCTCCGCGTAAACGCCGTCGAGTGCGCGCGCTCTCCGCGTAAACGCCGTCGAGTGCGCGCGCTCTCCGCGTAAACGCCGTCGAGTGCGCGCGCTCTCCGCGTAAACGCCGTCGAGTGCGCGCGCTCTCCGCGTAAACGCCGTCGAGTGCGCGCGCTCTCCGCGTAAACGCCGTCGAGTGCGCGCGCTCTCCGCGTAAACGCCGTCGAGTGCGCGCGCTCTCCGCGTAAACGCCGTCGAGTGCGCGCGCTCTCCGCGTAAACGCCGTCGAGTGCGCGCGCTCCATTGTTCAGACTCGTGTTTCTGCCTCCGTTTAACATGTTGCAATGCGCTGATAGAGCACAAACATGTCATGATGAACACACAACTAGAAGATGACCACGCTGTCCGTTAATGTAAATATGATGGCTAAACATGCTGCTAATGTTAGAGTAGCCAGGTGTGCTGCTGCTCATTTAGACATATTAAGGCACAGCAACAGGTCTGAAAAGCTACGTTTCCCCCCGTATGTTTCACAGTAACTCAAATATGGGTCAGTATATGACAAAGCATTCAGTTGCCATCCCACCAAAAATCCCTGCACGACAAGTTTTACTCATGACATGTTAACTGAATTTAAGTTAGCTTAACCAAGCCAACTTTAGCGTGAAGCTAGCGGTCCCATTCGTTTTCGCCGGGTCACTGTGTTTTGGAAAACTTCATAGGAAATTCATCACAGCCCGATTGTTGAGTGACATTAACTAAAGCTAGCAAACGTATACATGATCTGTTAACAGGACATCTTGTAATGTTAACTTACCATCGCAGAAATAGCAGCATGGTGAGTCTTTAGATGCCTCTTGAGGTTGGTCATATTCTTGCCACATAGTTTATAGCCACAGCGTGTACCTCTGTTTCCCACTACAAGACATTCCGTTTTATTTTCTGCTGGATTACGTGTAAAGTATGTCCATAAATCATCACGTCTTTTCCGCCCACCAAGCCTTTGTGCTGGCGTTGCCGCCGCCATGGTCCATGAACTGTGTGTGGCTGCCCCGGTGTGCACTGTGCCCGGACATGCCTGGTGGTGGGCGTGACCAAACAAGGACAGGATGCTGGTGCATTGCTGATATTTTCAGCATTTGGCAGATAGGTTGCACGCGCCGTTGGAGGAAACGCCATGCATTTTGATAGTCCTATAGCCAACTCACTAACGTTTTCGTCTCGTCAACGAAAACAACAGATATGTCTCGTCATATTTTCGCGATCAAAGAGTTATGTTTAGCTCGTCACTGTCTCGTTTTAGTCATGAAAAAAGGTGCGTTAACGAAAACAACGCTGGTGCTATAACGCATAGTTTCAGCCTCGTTTTACAGGTAGAGAGTTCGGGTTTGTCCGTAAGTTAGGGTTGCATCTCGTTAATACACTATTTCAGATGTATAGTGAAAAAATCGACATTGTCAGGCCATCCTTAAAAAAAATCAGTTTCCTGTCTACCGGGTGAGCAAAAAAATTTTCCAGTTGGGAGGGAGTTTTTTTTTTTAAATCTATGGATGGATAAGAAATCGCAATGCTGTGTTTGCTTTTTCTTTCAGTACTTTTTTATTACAAAAGCAGACACATTTAATAAAATATGACAATTTAATCAACTGAAACTTGTACAAAAACTTTAAGTTAGCATCTTAAATGCTGACTGCAACATTTTCAAAACTTTTACAAAGGTACTTAAAATGTCCGACACACGGACTTTTTGTAGTTCTAAATCGAGCGTTAGGCCGAGTTCGGATGAAATTACACTATTAAAATGATCACTGAATGATTTGTTTTTCTGAATCTTTACTATTTTGTTGTTCGCTAGAATACCATTTTGCGATTTCACACTTAAGCAAATGTTTGAAATCTCCAGATCTCCTTCCTTCATGGTGGCTGCCATTTTTTTTGTGCTGCACGGCGCATGCGCAGAGCTGATTCGATTCTATATTCTGCGCGGAATGCAGGGCTTTCCACAAGCGCCGGCTGCCGGCCATACAGCCGACTACATAATTAAGTCCAGCCGGCTACTTTAATGACTATTATTTTTGTAGCCCACAGGCTCTAAATATTAATTTTCGATTTTAATAAAATTAAATGTTTATCTAATGGACTGACAATAATGCCAAACTGAACCGCATTCATTTAAGTTGTGATTCGCACTGTTTGTACCGATAATAGCCACAAATTCCCCGCCGACTTCGTTGATCAAGGGAGAGTAACTCATCTGCGGCCCCTACATGCAGTGTGTGTGCACGCACTCGGCGGAGGCAGTAGTGTGTCGGAGGCGACATCGGAGGGAACAGAAGCAGAGATAACGCTTATTTTGTCTCCGGTAAACCAGTCTTCTCTCGTTCAATTACGTGCTGGCATCAAAAGACACAGTTGGTTGTAAATGAAACCAAACTGAGTGGTTGGAGTGTATTTTCATACACAAATGGAGAAATGCTCGCTGAGTGTTTAATTGTGTAGCCGCCACTGCAGACCGTTGTCGTTGTTAATTCATAGCATGCTCAGCTGCGTGAATGTGTCATGCACCGAAAATAAGATTTACAAGCCAGGAACGCCTCATGATGCAATACGCAAGAAAAGAAAAGATTTACTGCCATTTTACTTTGTATTTGAGTAAAGTGAATAAATAAATGGTCTATGGAAAATACATTTAATCCTGGGAACTGCGTGCACAGGAGTTTATTTTGTGTTTACTCCCCCCCCCGGCTGGCGACTTATTTGTCATGGCTGGCTAGTATGAGCCTTAGTGGAAAGCCCTGGGAATGCGTAAATGTCAAGTTCGATTTTAGATTTACGAACTCGAAAAAAATGTCGAAAAACCGGCGTTAAAAAAAAAATTTCAGCCGCACAAACGGCACTCACCCGGCCGGTGGACCGGAAACAGAACATTTTTTAATAATGGCCTCACCTTAGTAGACCTTTAAAGTGAGGAGCTTGTGGTTAGTGGTGTAATGCCATTGTATGCAAAGTGAGCAGTGTTCTTGGAGCTTTAAACTGAACGCTTCTTGTGTCGTAGTTTGCTTGTTTTTTTTTTTTTAAATAGTGTGTTAATTGACAAAACATCAGGACCGTATGAGTTGTCCTTCCCGTACTGATGAGCTAAATACTTCATTCTTGACAAGAACTTCGACCATGGTGTGTTGCATTCATTCAATTTTGATCATCAGTTACGAGAACCGATTTGGATTTTTAAAGATGCATTAGGTAAGATGATGTTTTTTATTTTTTAATATTTATTTATGTATTTATTTTTAAACCCCCTGATTAGGTCTAATGCTTGGGTGGGTTTGACATTTGAATCCTTGAACCCGTTCCTTCATGTTCATGAAGCTCTGTCTCCAGGATCCGTGGTGGCCTGTAGAATGATCTACAGAATGGGCGCTGTATCCAAACACGCACCACCCAACCAAAAATCAGTTTTCCAGATCCGTTCTCATCAACTTAATGCACTTTTGTTAAGGCTATGGCTTTAACCCATTGCTTCTTTTTATTCCTGTTCTGTACATTTTCCTGGTTATTCATACAAGTACGGAAAAAAAAAAATCTACTCTTGCACCTTTAACATGACATTTCCTGATATTCACATCCATGTGTGTTAAACAACTTAGAACATGACACCTTTTGGTGGCAGACTGCTGCCCAATGCTTGGGTGAGCCAAAAAAAATTGGAACAGGTGGTTTTCACGTAAGTAGCACTTACAGGGGTGATAGCGTTCCGGCGCGCCGCGGCTGGGGGGAAAAAAAAAATCTAGTTTGCCCATTGTCCTGTGTCATTCTGAGATGCGCAGATAGACAGTAAAGGGAATTCCGAATTCCCTTTACTGTCTATCTGCGCATCTCAGAATGACACAGGACAATGGGCGAACTAGATTTTTTTTTTTTTTCCCCCAGCCATGGCGCACCGGAAATCCGGCGCGGCGCACCGGAACGCTATCACCCCTGCACTTAACATTTGGTTGCATATCCTTCCCTTGCTTACAATAACTGCATCATGCTGCAGACTCACTGACATCACCAACCTGTTGCATTCTTCTTTTGTGATGCTTCTGCACAGCTTCTTTTATTTGTTCGTTTTGGTGGTTTTCAGTCTCCTCTTCAGGAGGTGAAATACATGCTCAGTTGGGTTAAAGTGTATGTAATGCCTTATTGTAATGCTTGAAAATTTCAACCCCGATTCCAAAAAAGTTGGGACAAAGTACAAATTGTAAATAAAAACGGAATGCAATGATGTGGACGTTTCAAAATTCCATATTTTATTCGGAATAGAACATAGATGACATATCAAATGTTTAAACTGAGAAAATGTATCATTTAAAGAGAAAAATTAGGTGATTTTAAATTTCATGACAACAACACATCTCAAAGTTGGGACAAGGCCATGTTTCCCACTGTGAGACATCCCCTTTTCTCTTTACAACAGTCTGTAAACGTCTGGGGACTGAGGAGACAAGCTGCTCAAGTTTAGGGATAGGAATGTTAACCCATTCTTGTCTAATGTAGGATTCTAGTTGCTCAACTGTCTTAGGTCTTTTTTGTCGTATCTTCCGTTTTATGATGCGCCAAATGTTTTCTATGGGTGAAAGATCTGGACTGCAGGCTGGCCAGTTCAGTACCCGGACCCTTCTTCTACGCAGCCATGATGCTGTAATTGATGCAGTATGTGGTTTGGCATTGTCATGTTGGAAAATGCAAGGTCTTCCCTGAAAGAGACGTCGTCTGGATGGGAGCATATGTTGCTCTAGAACCTGGATATACCTTTCAGCATTGATGGTGTCTTTCCAGATGTGTAAGCTGCCCATGCCACACGCACTAATGCAACCCCATACCATCAGAGATGCAGGCTTCTGAACTGAGCGCTGATAACAACTTGGGTCGTCCTTCTCCTCTTTAGTCCGAATGACACGGCGTCCCTGATTTCCATAAAGAACTTCAAATTTTGATTCGTCTGACCACAGAACAGTTTTCCACTTTGCCACAGTCCATTTTAAATGAGCCTTGGCCCAGAGAAGACGTCTGCGCTTCTGGATCATGTTTAGATACGGCTTCTTCTTTGAGCTATAGAGTTTTAGCTGGCAACGGCGGATGGCACGGTGAATTGTGTTCACAGATAATGTTCTCTGGAAATATTCCTGAGCCCATTTTGTGATTTCCAATACAGAAGCATGCCTGTATGTGATGCAGTGCCGTCTAAGGGCCCCAAGATCACGGGCACCCAGTATGGTTTTCCGGCCTTGACCCTTACACACAGAGATTCTTCCAGATTCTCTGAATCTTTTGATGATATTATGCACTGTAGATGATGATATGTTCAAACTCTTTGCAATTTTACACTGTCGAACTCCTTTCTGATATTGCTCCACTATTTGTCGACGCAGAATTAGGGGGATTGGTGATCCTCTTCCCATCTTTACTTCTGAGAGCCGCTGCCACTCCAAGATGCTCTTTTTATACCCAGTCATGTTAATGACCTATTGCCAATTGACCTAATGAGTTGCAATTTGGTCCTCCAGCTGTTCCTTTTTTGTACCTTTAACTTTTCCAGCCTCTTATTGCCCCTGTCCCAACTTTTTTGAGATGTGTTGCTGTCATGAAATTTCAAATGAGCCAATATTTGGCATGAAATTTCAAAATGTCTCACTTTAGACATTTGATATGTTGTCTATGTTCTTTTGTGAATACAATATCAGTTTTTGAGATTTGTAAATTATTGCATTCCGTTTTTATTTACAATTTGTACTTTGTCCCAACTTTTTTGGAATCGGGGTTGTAATATATATCATTAATAATTTAACAAAATTAATTCATAAAGCAGGGGGGAAATATTATTTATTTTATCAAGCACAAAACTACCGATAGATCGCAGCTGCCGGATCCTGGAAAAGGCAGCCTTGCCCCAGGGCTAATCTCGCATGATGTCACACATGGAACCCCGGTTATCTGGGTCACTTTGGTTCATCTGACTCTGTGCTTGTTTACTCGCTGAAATCGGATATTGTTCTTGGACTCTTACAACAATGTGAAAGCGCCAAGTTGTGTTTGGATGTTCAAATCCATATACAACAAGACATTCAGTTCACGAATTTCCAAGAAATGACTAATCTAAAGTGACAGCGGGTGAGGTTTGTGCAAACGAAGTGAACAGGTTTCGTGTTGCCTACTAATAATAAATCTGATTCATCAGGTGTTCGTTACCACCAGAGCGACAACATGGGAATTACTGGAGCAAAAAAGAAACCCACTGATTTTAATAAATGACATTTGATCTGACATCTGGACAGTTCGTTGATTCCCCTATTATCTCGCACCAGATGTAGGATTATGAGCAACATTTACACACTCACGACATCCGATCTTATCATATCTGATGCACTTTAACTGGAAGGAAAATGTACGCACGCAATCATTTATTAACTGAAATGTGTTAAATGCTTGCAGATTGGAATATTGCAAGTCTCAATTTGTTTTTAGTTTTGTTCAGGAAAACATGATTAAAGGTACCCACTGCATTCTGCACACCTCTCTCTCTCTCTCGCACTACAGAGGAAGACTGTCGTGAACTGATAGTTTCTCGTCTTGGGGACTCAAAAAGATAACCGTTTACTCCGGAATATATTTGATAATCATCTTCCCCTTCATCCGACATATAAGAATTCCAGTCAGTGTCAGAATTCTCTCCAAAACGTGATTCCATATCGAGACCGGTCTAAGCACTGCTGCGCAAATGAACGGAATTGATACCTGAATTGTTACACGTGTGACATCACGCACCCCTTCGGGATCTTCCGGTTCAGTCTCGGTAGATTCCGTGAAAAGCGGCTGATCTTATTGATTTTGCATTAATTTATGGCCTTTTGGATCAGCTATGGTTCAAAAACACATGGTCAGTCAACATCATGATTTGTTGGTTTGTACAAGGAAGCAAAAAGTGCGGTTTAGAGGCATTACATACACTTTAAGGTCAGGTGATTGACTTGGCCAGTCTAAAACCGTCCACTTTCCCCCATGATGAAGGCCTTCATTGTGTTGGCAGTGTGTTTTGGGTCATTGTCTTGCTGCATGATGAACTTCCTCCCCTTGAGACTGGATGCATTTCTCTGTAAATTGGCAGACAGAGAGAATGTTTGTGTCGACTTCTGAATTCATTCTGCTGCTACCATGTGAGTTACACCATCAGTAAAGATTAGCGAGGCTGTTCCAGAAGCAGCCACGCAAGCCCGTGCCATGACTCTACCTCAACCATGCTTGACCAGTGGGCTCATATGGTTTGGATCATGAGCAGGTCCTTCCTTTCTTCACATTTTCAGAGGTTCACCTTGGTTCCAGAACTTTTGTTGCTTGACTCTGTATTTCTTTCTAAATGCCAGTCTGTCTGTCTGTCCAGTTCGTACTGTTGAGTGGTTTGCATCTTGTGGTATAACTTTGATATTTCTACTCGGTGGATTGTGATCCCTTCACCCCTGTGTGGTGGAGGTTGTTGAGGTCACGGACTTGTTTCTGGCATTTTCTTCACAGCTTTCCCAGTGTCTCCTCAACTGCTGCTGTTTTCCTTGGCTGGCTGGTTCCATGTCTAGTCAAGTCAGTTTTTGTGTCACGCTTTTAACAAAAGACATAGTCACAATGCAGCTGGACAGAAAAATAAAGTTTTTAAACATATGAACTAATTTTATCCCTCCTGTACAAGCCTGAGATGACAGTGGAAAGGGAAAAACTCCCTCAGACGACATGAAGAGACCTTGAGAGGAACCAGACTCAAAAGGGAACCCATCCTCATCTGGGTGATAACAGATAAATAACACTTCTATAACTGTCCAATATAGTCACAAAAGTACAGTTGTGTAACCAGGAAATTCATTCTAGTTTTAACACAAAGCCTATTTTGTTGAAGTTATCATTGATGGTGACTTGAATGCAAAACTGTTCATGACAACTGCAGTCTTAAAGGTATCATGGTGATTTGTAGTCCTAAACCATCGTAGCGAAACTGTAATGCCGTTTTTCCACTACAAACGCGGCTGAGTCAGGCTGAGCCGTGCCGTGCTGAGTCGAGCTGAGCGGGGCTATTGGAGATGCATTTCGACTACAACCGCGCTGAACCGTGCTGGCTGGAAGTGGGTGGACACATTGGGTGGAGTTAACGAAAGTGGGTGGACGTCACGTGATGTCGTTAAGTGGCGCAAACAGTGACATCAGTGATCTTTTAAGCGGTAGTCTCACGACCCGGATAGTAAACAATAAACATGGAGGACATGGAGTCGTTAGTGTTGCTGGTCTTGGGTCTGTGGCTTGTTGTCACTGACAACGCCAACAGATATTGGCAAGAGCGTATAGATGAGGCGAGGCGCATAAGGCTTCAGAAATTCTCGTAATTCTTCTTCTTCTTCCGGGTTTGCGGTGTTTACAGATCCCAGCGTGCTCGCGGGGCGTGTGGGCATGTGAGGACACTCCTCCTCACCAATCAGTGCACAGGGGAGTGTCTGCTCACGCCCCTAGCCCCACTCGGCTCGGTTTGGCTCGCTTCAGCCCCACTCCAAAACCATGCAAGTTTTGGGGGCTGAGCAGGGCTGAAGCGAGCTGAGTCGTGCTGTTCTGAGGTAGTCGAAACGCGAGCCGTGTCGGGCTGAAGTGAGCTGAAAAAGGGTAGTGGAAAAGGGCCATAAGTGTCCAGAGCCATCTTCCAAGCGTATCTTAGCAGGCCGTCCTCCATAGAAGCGATGTGATGAGACTCCAGATAGAAGTAGGGCATCAGGTGGGTCTGAAGAGCACGAGAGACCAGCATCACTGGTATCTCAGGATTGACATGTAACTCGACGAAGAGAGAGAGAGAAAAAAAACGCAGGTTGTTGGGCATGCCTGTTGTCACCTATTGGGAAAGAACATTGTGTGCTGATTGCAAGCAGCGACTCCAACAAGACCAACTATGACAGCATAACCAAAAGGTAACGCAGTCATGAGGGAGCCCTGGGACACAAAGCAGCAGCCACTCCACTGTCAACAAACCCGAGTGGGAAGGCGACAGCATCCATACGTCCCAGTTTACCAAAACGCTATGCCTGAGGACCTTCCAGATCTGCTCCTTTACCTAATAAAAAGCTATTAACAAAAGACTAAACAGATGTGTTTTTAGCTGAGACTTAAACACTGAAACTGTGTCTGAGTCCCAAACACTACTTGGAAAGCTGTTCTATAACTGTGGGGCCTTTGTAAGAAAAGGCGTGCTGCCCTTGATGTAGCCTTCACTGTTTGTTTGAGGCACCAACAAATAGCCTGCACCTTTTGATCCAGGTAGACGTGTTGGGTCATAAAAGAGCAGAAGTTCACTCAGGTACTGTGGTACAAGACCATTCAGTGCTTTATAAGTCTAGTTGTTAGTGTATTACAGAAGCCGCGAGAGGCCCTTCATATGATCTTTTTTTTTTATTCACCTTGTTATCCCAAGATAACGACATAATTAATTCAGGATGTCGAGAAAACACAACTAATTCGCGATCTCGAGAAAACAAAACCGTTATTCCGAGATAACAACATAATTAATTCAGGATGTCGAGAAAACAACACAACTAATTCGCGATCTCGAGAAAACAAAACAATTATTCCGTGATCTCGAGAAAACAAAACAATTATTTCATGATCTCGAGAAAACAGCTGAGATTTCTAGCAGAGCTACACCCCCCTGTGTACGGAAGCCGAGAGAGGCCCTTCATATAATCCTTTTTTTTACGGTTTTGTTTTCTCGAGATCTCGCATTAGTTGTTGTTTTCTCAAGATCCTGGATTAATTATGTCGTTATCTCGGAATAACAGTTTTGTTTTCTCGATCTCGAATTAGTTGTGTTGTTTTCTCGAGATCCTGAATTAATTATGTAGTTATCTCAGGATAACAAGGTGAATAAAAAAAAAAAAAAGGATTATATGAAGGGCCCCTCTCGGCTTCCGTAGTATATCAGGTGTGTGGGGTTTTTTTTTTTTAGGGACATTCCAAATTGAGCTGTGCCCAATGCTTGTGCAAGGGCTCTGGTCGGGTTTCCCTTTTCTCAGCTTCAGAATGTCTTGCTTTTCTCCCACAGCTAGCTCTCTGGTTTTGATGTTGGTTTATCCTTTTTAACAATATATGCAATCTTTTTACAGGTGAAATCCCAGGCTCTCACACCTGTTAGTCACATTCTAATATTTCACTTGGAAAAATACATGGGTTCAAACAAAAGGTGCCATATTCGAAGTTGCGTAACACATCAGGAAACGGAAGCTGAAATTCTGATGGTCATCTTTTGATCTCAAACTCCAGTAGTTTCGGAGGTGACTGTATATCGATAGGTTTAATTCCACATTAATGGACACAGTAGGAAGGAAGGGGGCAGGGCTTCCAGGAAGCGTAATCATATCAGAGTTCAAAACTCCTACGCAGATAATTCCAAAGTCGCATGTTGATTGACTCATCTTTTGCAACCGACTGCTCTTTTGCTGTATTTGAGCGGTCGTGTAGTTCAATGTCAAATTCAGGAGCTTTTATGAAACGTTTGTAGAGTGGCAGGACTAGTAATATATTCGATATGATCTAATCGGAATAAACATTGCTAGATATTATGGCAATGTCATATCGTGCAGAGTTGATTAGTAAGAAATAGCACACGACACTGTAGCTATATGGAAATAATGCACGTCTTACTAATGTATGTCGTGTATAACACGACAGTCTGGAGTGTGAGCTGTTGCCATAGAAACAATAACAATAGTCATTCGTCGTCGTATATCCATTAGTCCTGTGTTGTGGTTGCACAGAAACCTGATTGGTGACTGGAAGGTGGTATAAAATGTCATGTAGCAGATTAACGTACGATGCGCTAGTTAGCTAGTTTAATGAATTAGCACAGGCTAAGAGAAACGAGCAGTTATGTATATCCTCAACAGAAAGTCATTGCTCGTGTTTTGGCTATGAGCTGTGCTGTTCTGTCCTCACAACACCCAAGTTGATATTTGAGTCTGCCAAGAATGGTTATCTTATCTCTGTTTTATCATGAGCTAAGCGGGAGAGTTAATATGCGATATTTTGTGCTGGACTTTACTTTGCTTGGTTTCATCAGTGGTTTGTAGGAAATATCAGTGCATGTTAATAATAGTTTAAGGGGGAAAAAAAACATTCTACCATTAAACAAAGCACACCTTTGACAATGTGTAACATGTTCCGTTTCAGAAAGGCCATGGGAATGTTTTTCTTTATCCACAAAAAGAATTAATTGCCCAGGTTTGAAAGGCTGGATGTGTATCTGCTTGGATTTGACACGGGTGCTGTGCTTTATGCCATGAACACAGGACAGGGTTTTGTTTTTTTTTTTTGTTTTTTTAAGTTTTCTTGTTTGTTTTTTGGGGCGTGGTGTATTTTTTTTTTTTTTTTTCCCCCAACAGAAGCCCTGAGGTTAGTTGCTAATATGAGATCAGATAGGTGTGTGTGTGTCTTGTGTATGGTAAACAGCTCGTCTCCTCATGTAAGAGTGCTTGTCTGTACATGTGCTGTTTTTGTGCTTCATGTCCCATATACCTGTGTATCTGTTCATCTCTCCTGCCGTGTGTGTGAGAGAGAGAGAGAGAGAGAGAGAGAGGCAAACACATCTCAAACCTTTCCCAGGTTGCATAAATGTTGCTCACTTCATTTCTGCTCAGCAGATTACCGAGGGCAAAGAGGTGTGTGCGTGTCACATGTTTATGTAACTTGTGGAGACGAAGGCGGCTCGCCAATTGGCTGCAGAGGAGTGAACTCAATCCCCGTGCCCTGGTGTGGTCCAAAAGGCAGTTCTGAGGAAACGAAAGTCATAGTATTAAACTGAAACTGATGGCCTCGGTATGCAAAAGTGAGCACGTTGCCAAATCCACAGCTTTCACACACATCGATGCTGAGACGGTACAGTCTGAAGAACAGGTTTGACCATAAACCTCGAGTCCTCTTCATTACAGCAGATTTATTTTAAATGTTAAAGAAATGGATTTATGGAGCTGAGAACAGGGCTGTAATATTTGTCCTTAAAACTACCGATGTCTGTCTTCAAGATTTATATTCTGGCAATCTAGTTTGCATCTTGGCATGCAGCTATTTCTCCTCTTGTAAAGCATCTGTTCAAGCTCTTTCCTCGTCCAGGAAGGTCTCCATGATGGGTCATTAGGAATTCACTTCCTTCCTTCCTTCCTTCCTTCACTTCCATCAGCTGGGATCACGCAGCGAAGACACGCAGCCATTAGTCCATCGGTTCAGATGTGGCCATTATCTGTGGGAGAGGGAGGTTTAGAGAAGTTGGCATGTAGAATTGAGCTGTACCATCTCTGTGGAGCTGGCTCCTAGCTGTAGAGATGCGTATGAAGTGGCTTACAAACTTTTTTTTTTTTTCCTTTCCCCAGTCACGCCCATTTGCTAATGTGGTGGGGAGAGAGTTCAGGTTCCCCACCACACCTTTTACTTGAAAATTTTTTTTAAAGCAGTTTCTCAAGCCCCCTGTTGTCTTGTAGCCGGCTGAAGTTACGATCCTGTTATACATCAGCGCAGGGGGTTTCGTCAACAAAGAAACATAGTGTTTGTTGCCAAATCTTGTGTGTACGCATTATTTCTACACATCACTTCATCTCGTGTGTGTGTGTTTTTATACATATAAAACATTTTTTGATCTCGCTTCCCACTGCCCCACTACAGTGCGCTTTAGTTCTCTTCCCCTTCATGCTCCCATCATTTCATGACACCCTGTAATACTGCTTTACATAAATCTACACCAGCACAGCGTTGGTGACCAAACAGGGTGTGTGTGTGTGTGTGTGAGACATGTCATCAGACCTGGAATGCTGACTGTATTCTCAGATTTCTCATGTGATTTAAGCATTTGGTCGCAAATCTGACTCTTCACTGACTTTTGTTTTTCCTCTCTCTCTCTCTGTCTGTCTGTCTCTTTCTAGGCTCCATGAGGAGATCAAAGACTTCTACGAGTACATGTCTCCTCGGCCAGAGGAAGAGCGGATGAGGTTGGAAGTCGTCGACAGGATCCAGAGAGTCATCAAGGACTTATGGCCCAGTGCAGATGTACGTCTCTCACAGATGAATATAAGCACAAACGCATCTCGCATCCCAAACGATTTAACACATTTTTGTGCTTTGATCAGTTCCTAATGATTGTGTGTGTGCGCGCACGTTCCCTGTTTTCACTGGACCATTTTACAAACCTGCACAGTAGCTCTTATTGAATTCTCCTCTCCCACACAAAATCTGTTTTAAGACGGTTTCTGCAGTTGCAAGCAAAACCCCGACTGCCCCTTTTGTCCAAGTGCACTTCTGTCTTTCTGTTCGGCGGTCAGATGATTTTGCGTATTACATAAATTTAGATCGTTGCATTTGAGCTGCTTTCCAGACTGAAGCAGTGAAGAAATGACCAATCGAAAGTTCTTACTTCTGTAAGATTCAACCAGAATGTTTTGTCTTAATTGAGGAAGAAAAGTCTTCTGAAATTTTGGTGGTTTTTTTTTTTTTTTCCTCCTCCCCTCTAAGAAATGTTCTTCTGGTATTTAATAAGTGAAATATCCTCCATTCAGAGGTGTCTGTCTTCTGAACTACATCCAGGAACGCGTTCCTGGTAGATCGGAGACGCCGATGTGTCCGATCTCGGTTTATCTGGTGCATTTACATAGCCTTTTGACCCCTTCCTATACGGGTACACTATCCACCAGAAAAACTTTACACAAGATATGAAAGAGGCATGTCGTGTTTTTTTTTTTTTTTTAAAGTGTTTTACCTCGTCAACGTTATCAAGGTGAACTTTGACACAGGAATTCAAGAGCCTCGATCTTGTAAGCCAGTTAAAAAAAAAAAGGAGGTGTTTTGCCTTGCTGCTGTATGTTCTTGGTGCAGGGGGGGGATAGCATCTCGTGCAGGGATAGATGCTCGGGTGGGTATGTATAAATCCTCCACCCTTTGTTAGCAATGTTATGAGTTGGGGTTGGTAGAGGATGTACGTGAGAGAGAGGGAGAGATATTCACCATTTTTCCTCATGTTATTGACAGGTCCAAGTGTTTGGCAGTTTCAGTACCGGCCTGTATTTGCCTACGAGGTAAGCTTCACCACTTCATACGCACGTGCACACACACAGACCCACACTGTGTATGTCTAGACTTGTGAAAACACTGAGACTACGTTCAGACTGCACCCTGAAACGACCCATATCCGATTTTTTTTGCCCATATGCGACCTGTATCCGATTTGTTATTGACAATCTGAACGACACAGATCCAATTTTTTTTTTTTTCACATGCGACCCAGGCCGCTTGGATATATGGTCCTAATTCCGATGCATATCCGTTATTTTCACATGCGACTGCAGTCTGACCGGACAGGTCGCATTCATGCGACCTACACGTCATCAAGAGACAAACGTCACTATTCTGCGTTGGCTAATCCCGCCTCTTTGGTGGAAAACAACAACATTTGTACAGTTTTCAGAATTTAAATAGACTTTTATAGAATTGATCAAGCTAATGGTGGATTTGGTAGGGACCTGGATGTTAAATCATCCTGTATTACAAGATTATAAGATTGTTCTGGAAATTTCCAGTAATTTGACACCTTCGGTCTCATTAGTCTGCTGCCCACATTAATCAGATTATTGTGCGAGTTCCGCCGCCGCCACAAAAACCACATCGCCAGGTCTCGCCTCATCTCCATGCTTTACTTGCAAACTTGAAGAGTGCGCTTTTTTTTTTCGTTTACGTATTACGTAGATGTGCTTATTACGTGTCAATTTGCGCATGCGGGACACTTTTGGGTCGTTTTCCGTTCATATTGGAGATCGCATACAAGTCTCATATAATTGGTAATGTGAACGGCCTAACAAAAAAATCGGATTTCACAACAAATCGGATATGGGTCGTTTCAGGTTGCAGTCTGAACGTAGTGTGAGACTCTTATCTGGAAAGAAAAACCACTCTTAATTTTATATATAGGACTTTGAATATTTGTATTGCGAATGAAACGGAGGAGTATAAGTACACTTTTTAATGTTGTTGGGTTAAATCAAGGTTGGCTCGTATTAAAGGTAAAGAGCCCAGGGTTGTGGTTTTTTTTTTTTTTTTTTGTCTTAATGTATGTTGTTTGCGTGAGCTGGACGGGGATTTAAACTAAATTTAGCCGAGCTGAATGAACATGTGGAGAAAGGTCCCACACCACGTCACAGTCATACTACGCTGACGTGTCACTTGGATAACTAAATCTGGATTAGTGGAATAAATCAGCTGGTGTGTGTGTATGGAATGAAACAAGCAGTTAGGAATCCTGTTAAAGATCTTTTAAGGTGTTTCTCGAAATCATGCTGTGTGTTGGCTATTACAATAAGTGTTGCAGTAGTTCATGTGAGATCTGTGTAGCTGTTGGACGATTACGTCGCTGTTCTGCTATTTTTCTTCTTGAGAAACTCTCTTTCGCAAGCGTTTGTCGGACTGGACTCCCGCCTAGAAAATGATTTATTTTTAGGATGAAGCATTGTTGTAGGCATTATCAGGGCCCGTGAGAGACAGCAGTCCTCAGGTCCACTTCTGAGTGGGTTAGGAGGGGACATGAAATGATGGTCACCGTGGCTGCTTCGTCCTTGGTTATAGTACTGATGTTCTGAAGTGTCCAATAACTTTATTGTGAATGTTGAATAATGCAATACATCATCGTAACTGATGATTCATTCTAATTCAGCTCAAATAAGTTATTAAAGTCCAGTTGATTTAAAATGAACAACAGATGAAGCTTATAGAGAGACATTTACTATAAATGTTTGATCGTCGGGGGGTTGAGATGTGTGGTGAGTGTATGATAGACTGTATAAACCTGTTTTTGTGTGCGTCAGTGATATAGATCTGGTAGTGTTTGGAAACTGGGAGACACTTCCTCTATGGACGCTGGAGGAGGCGCTGCGCAAGAGGAACGTCGCAGACGAGAATTCGGTCAAAGTGCTCGATAAAGCAACGGTACTGTGTGTGTGTGGGGGGGGGATGGGTCACATCTGGATTCAAAATATAAAACTGATCATATTCGTGTATATACACACAGGTTCCGATTATCAAGCTGACAGACGCTCACACTGAGGTCAAAGTGGACATCAGTTTTAACGTGCACAGCGGCGTGAAGGCCGCCAATCTCATCAAAGACTTCAAAAAGGTGTGTGTGTGTTGTCCCGACAGAATGCAGACGCAGTTGGGTCCTGTTGTATTTGGGTGGCCATCTTAACGTCTTATTGTTGATGGTGTGTGTGTTTTAGAAATTCCCCGTGCTGCCGTACCTGGTGCTGGTGCTAAAACAGTTCCTGCTGCAGAGAGAACTGAATGAGGTGTTTACTGGAGGCATTGGGTCCTACAGCCTGTTTCTTATGGCTGTCAGCTTCCTACAGGTACACACACACGCGCAGGTAACATACATGTGCACACACGCCAAGCATTAGTGATCGGTGGGGAACAGCTCACCTGATGTGCATGTTGTAACCATGGTAACGTTCGTGCCAATCTTGGTTAATACCCACTACTGAACTTTGCAGTCCAGATTAGATTTATTGTCAGTAATGATCAGTGTTGGGCACGTTACTTTCAAAAAGTAATTAGTTACTAGTTACTTTTCCCAAAAAGTAACTGAGTTACTAACGGAGTTACTTTGTCATAAAAGTAACTAATTACCAGAGAAAGTAATTATTCCGTTACATTTTGTTCCCCCTCAAAAAAAAAAATCAAATTCAATTAGTGTAATCATAATAAAAGTGAATGTTAAATGTGTTTAATGACTGAAATGGACACTTAACAGAACCAATTAGTAATGTTATCTACACTATATTAATATTTTTGTGGGACAATGTGAGATAAGACATCTATCAAATGTAATATATTTTTGTAGTTATTAAAATTATGTTACTAATTACTGGCCACTGACGAGGACAAACGCTTTGTTCCTCGACATAATGTGCATTGCACGTAAACACTCTTGCCTTTTATTTCAAGTAATGAAAAGTAATGCTGTATTTCCAGTGTGAAAGCGCAGTGCTGGGCTGACCGCTCGCCATCGCTGGGTCTTCTGATTGAAAGAGTGCGCAGTAGTGCAGTAGGCGTGGCCTACCTACGTATGTTGTCCAAATCTACTCTGATTGGCTTACTGTGCCGTTGTCTCGCGTCTCCCCTCCCCACACTAAAGCAGAGGAAAGAAAGGCTGAGCGAGCAGCGTGCCAGATGAGAACAGCTTTAATAAAGTAACGCATAGTATTTTATTGTAAGTAACGGGAACGGCGTTATAACGATGTAAAAAGTAATTAGTTAGATTACTCGTTACTAAAAAAAGTAACGCCGTTAGTAACGCCGTTTATTTGTAACGCCGTTATTCCCATCACTGGTAATGATGATTAAAGGTTATTAACGAGGATGTTGTTTGTCTTCACTATTCTTTTTCAAGCAAATGAAAATAGTTAATTTTAGTTACATTGCAATGCTTGAATATTAGCAATTAAATATTTCTGATGCAATCTGTCAATCTTCGCTCTTTTTTTTTTTTTTTTTTTTTTTCCCCCCCCCTGACTTATCCCATATCTTATGACCTGATTGGTCAGGAGGTTTAAAAATATCTTTTGACATCACTATTACTTTTGTGAAAAGTGGAACTTTTGAAAGTAGGAGGAAAAACAAAAAACAAAGACGCTTAGTGTGAAGGCAGCCTGACGTTTAAAAAAAAAAAATTCAGTCGGGGCGGCACGGTGGTGTAGTGGTTAGCGCCGTCGCCTCACAACAAGAAGGTCCGGGTTCGAGCCCCGTGGCCGGCGAGGGCCTTTCTATGCGGAGTTTGCATGTTCTCCCCGTGTCCGTGTGGGTTTCCTCCGGGTGCTCCGGTTTCCCCCACAGTCCGAAGACATGCAGGTTAGGTTAACTGGTGACTCTAAATTGAGCGTAGGTGTGAATGTGAGTGTGAATGGTTGTCTGTGTCTATGTGTCAGCCCTGTGATGACCTGGCGACTTGTCCAGGGTGTACCCCGCCTTTCGCCCGTAGTCAGCTGGGATAGGCTCCAGCTTGCCTGCGACCCTGTAGAACAGGATAAAGCGGCTAGAGATGATGAGATGAGATGAGAAAAATTCAGTCGGTTAGTGAAATGTGTGTGTGCTGTATATTTAGTGGTGTATTGTATTGCGTATTTGATTTTGTTTTATTATCAGATGTGAAAGTCATAGGAACTCACCAGTGGCTCTGTGTTTTGTAGCTACACTACAGAGAGGATGTGTGCAGTCCCAACTCCAACATGGGCGTCCTGCTCATCGAGTTCTTCGAACTGTACGGCCGCCATTTTAACTACCTGAAAACGGGCATCAGGATTAAAGACGGCGGCTCGTACGTGGCTAAAGACGAGGTTCTGAAAGGCATGCTCGACGGATACAGACCGTCCATGCTGTACATCGAGGATCCGCTACAGCCGGGTACAGATACATACACGCGCTTTTGAGCAAGAGGAATTGGAACTGTTCTTAAGGTTTGTGTGGATTATTCTGACTTTTTTTTTTTTCTCGTGTGCGATTTAGGCAACGATGTTGGAAGGAGCTCATATGGGGCCATGCAGGTGAAGCAAGCGTTCGATTATGCGTATGTGGTTCTGAGCCACGCCGTTTCTCCCATCGCCAAACACTATCCCAACAACAAATCTGAAAGGTGTGTACACACACACAAAGTACAAATTGCTGACACACTTTCACACAAACCCATATCTCAGACCTTTTAAATATGATACGAATGATTTCATTAAAGCTAATTTCGGTGTTCTCTCTCTCTCTCTCTCTCTCTCTCTCTCTCTCTCTCTCTCTCTCTCTCTCTCTCATTCCCTCAGTATTCTGGGTCGAATAATCCGAGTCACGCAAGAGGTAGCAGAGTACCGTGATTGGATCAGCACGCACTGGGGCGGGCAGTCGCAAAGCGAGGCAGCTTACAACTGCAACGGTACACACTGGGTGCCATTATATGAAACTTTTTTTTTTTTGGACCCGTCATGATATTTACGCACTTCCATTTGCTTGTATGAATCCTCCCCCCTCACGTTGATAACCGAACATTGTAGCTGTCTGACCTTTGGTCCTGCTCTGTGTGTACAGGAAACGACGTCACCCTCCTGGTGGAACCTCAGGAGCTCGACGAATGTAACAACAACTTACCTGACGAGATCGTCGTCCTTCCTCCAGCACCACGGAGTAAAGCGTCTTCCAACTCCTCCTCCCCACCTCCTTCCTCACCCTCATCATCGTCTTCATCCTCCTCGCCCTCTCCTTCCTCCACGACGTCCAGTGATGCAGTGAGTACATACTGTGGTGTTTTTTATTTATTTTTAAAGCGGCTTTAGGTTAACTTTTACGCTGCTTGCTTTCTGATCGGTCCAGGATTCGGACGGAACGCCGTGCAAGACAGTGAAACAGCTGCCTGGCCGGGGCTCTGGTGCTCACCGAGAAAATCCTGAGAGGATTCTGGTCAATCACAGAGCTCAGAGTCATCCCATGACCACACCCACTACAGGCCACAAAGGCAGCAAGGTAAAAATTATTATAATGTGTATCGGCAAGGACAGGTGTAGAGGTGTACAGGCAGAGCGTAAACACCTAGTCTGGCTAACGCGACTGCAAAGCTCTACGAGCATTTGGTCTGGCCAAGATATTAAACCCAACCGTTTCCCAGAGCCCGTGGTTGACCCGCCTCCCTGAAATGCCTGTTTGCTACTGGTCGAAGCCAGAAAAGGCTGTGACGAAGCTTAAACCAATCACATCACTCTTTCTTCTGACGTATGTGACGCGACGGGGCTAACTGGTAGATTAAACTCTTACCGAAGCCGGTCGGGAGCAAGGCGAAAACGTCCTTCATTTCAATAAATACCTCCAGGGCTGCTCTTTGCTACGTTTTCAATGAGAACTTGCTCCATGTTCGTAATGTTTCTAGTGAATGAAGCGCTTCCGGCATAGATTCTGTAAACAATCTATGGCTTCCGGTCGCAGTTCTACTACATCAATGCCTTGAACATGCCTCTACCCAGGGCCGTTGGAGATGCTCGAAGTTGATTGGTTCCCGATTTTTCGGGAGCTTGGAAGAGCTGGAGATAGCTTGCCTGGCCAGACTAAGCTCGCAACAGGCCCTCATGTTGCGTCACGCTTAGGATGGGCGGGCCCAGGCTAGTAAACACTGGGTCGAAGTGAAAAAGGAAAGCGAAAGAACCCGGATCCTTCGATACAAAATGGCGGAATGTGGATTTAGTACGTATAATGTCTTTGGGGGGAGGAGCTAAGATATTTAAAATAAATTTGGTCTGAGCCAGGAGGAAATAAAGTTAATGAATTTGAACTGTTCAGTCCTTTTAAAGATTTAATACAAAGTTTATTAAATAACGAAACATTTATTAAATGGCATCACAATATTTAATCAATAGATCAGTATAATATCGTCGTCTTGCCCAGACATAGTCGCGTGTAGTTGCTTCTGCCCTGATGAACGCTGCGATTTACGTTTGTTTTTCCAGTTGTACAGCTGCATATTTGCCCATGCCTTACTGTTTTACACAATACCCCACCCATGGTACGCCCAGGTCATCGCCGATTGTGCACTATTTTTACAAATGTGATTTAATAACCATATTATCAATCCTTGGTACGTCGAGCATGACTGAGTGGTGGCCAAAATCATCTTTTTTATATCAACTCATCTGCATCGTCTCATGGTGGCATACAATTTGCAAACATTCGAATCGAAACGGCCATCACGACGTTTCGACAAGTATCATGTCATCAGCATGACTTTTTTTGATTTAGCAGTAAAGGATCGGGTGAAAAATCTGCACGTTATCTTGAGGAACGTTGTGGTCGTGTTGCGACTTGCGCACTGGGCTTTTACACCCGTGATGTTAATCGCGATCACCGGAGGTGTTCGCTTTTGGAATTTTAAGGAAGAGTTTAAAAATAAAAGGAGAAAGAAAAGATTAAAAAATTTAAAAACTAAAAAGAGAAAGGAAAAACATGGCCGTCAGTGTTTTTAATCCCCCGCTGGCTGAAAGGCCTGGAGGGGGATTATGTCGTGGCGATTACCCTTCCCAGGACGGAACTCGCGTTCTGAAATCAACTCCTCTCGCAATTTTTGGAGGAATTTCATGAAACTTGGTAGGATTCTTTGTTATATGTTGGTAATACGCGTATTGTGATTTTTGTTAAATTGGGTCACATTTTACCAGAGTTACAGCCCTTGATTAACAAAATTATACTTTGACAATTTCACGAGTGTGTTTTTCCTTCTGAAATTAACTTCTCTCACAAGTTGTAGAAGAATTTCACCAAACCTGTTAAAAGGTATTGTTGTATGTCATTTAGTACGCATATTGTTTTTGTTCAATTCAGTCGCATTTTACCAGTTGTGTCCGTCGATTAACAACCTACTACTTTGACAATTTCATGAAGGTGTGTTTTCCTTCTGACATCAACTCCTCATAATTTTTGGACAAATTTCTCGAAGCTTGGCAAAAGGCCTTGTTATATGACGGTAATACGCATATTGCGATTTAATTTAATTGGTGAAAATTTGACCAGAGTTTTGACCCTTGATTAAATTTGTACTTTGACAATTTGATGAGGGTGTACGTTCTTCTGAAATCAGCTCCTCTTACAATTTTGTGGAGGAATTTCACCAAACTTGGCAAAATGCTTTGTTATATGACAGTTATATCGAAATTTCGTTTAATTTGGGCAAATTTTCCCAGAGTTATGCCCTTGGTTATTAACAAACTTGTACTTTGGCAATTTCATCAAGGTGTGCTTGCTTTCTGAAATCAACTTCCCTCACAATTTTTATTATCCCCCGCTGGCCGAAAGGCCCGAAGAGGGATTATGTCGTGGCGATGTCTGTCCGTCCGTCCGTCCCGGGAAGGGTGCTCACCTTCTGAAATCAACTCCTCTCACAATTTTTGGAGGAATTTCACGAAACTTGACAGGATTCTTTGTTATATGTCGGTATTACGCATATTGCAATTTTGTTCAATTCGGTCGTATTTTACCAGAGTTACGGCCTCGTTGCCAGTGGGGGATATTGCGCTCTCAGAGCACTCTTGTTAATATCGTCGGTATATTTTTGCTGTGAATTAAATAAAAATCGAAGGAACATTTTGTCACGTTTATTCAAGTTTGCATCTCCTATTTTAAGGTTATGTAATTTAGTATAATCTAAATGCATTTAAGTAACTCGTATCTGCAGACATCCTTTTATATTTTATGCTTGAATTCCTTTTTTTTTTTTTCTTCTCCAGGATACAGGCATGTTTCAATTTATTTATTTATTTTTTAAACTTTTTCAAATTTATTTGTAGACAAATTACTTTTCTTGTACACCTCAGAGGTCACGAGTTTAAATCCCGATGATGCTTTGAGTGGGAGGGGCATACTGTCTCTCATTCCTGTCAGTCCCAGTGACACAAGCCAATCCTGGGCATCTACAGGCTCATGTATAAGGAAGAGGGCAGACAGCACGTCATTTGTAGGATATTTAAGTTATTCCACGCAATCAAGTCGTACATGAGCTGATAGGCGACGAGGTGCGTAGCAACGAGTCGGCTATAATCCATATACGACGAGATTGAGTGGAGTAACCGTTTTATTCTATCCACATTCACTGGATTTTGAGAAACGGAGCATTTTTACTTTTTGCAAATTCAGTAAATAGAAACTTTATACAAAACGTCTGACAAAATAATTTCCGCTTGGAATGTAAACAAACCGGCGAAATGACGGGAGCAATTTGTGAAAAATGCAATAATAATTCTTGAAAAATAAAAAGATATCAAATACTTTCGTTCCATCGTTTCGTTTGTTGCTTTTTTTGTGTGTGGGGGGGGGGGGTTTCGAGTAGTTTTTATTTCGTCTTTGGTTGGTTCAGCAAGACGCTCTGCCATTTTTATTTTTCTCTACTCACGATATATGAGCTGATAGCCTAGTAGTAGAGTAGCCAATCAGAGCGTGTGATTGCTCATATCCACTGAATACGGATAGAATAATAGTGCTTTGATTACATTAGGATATTAGTCAAGAGGCCAGCCATGATGATGGTGATTGTGGTTATTTAAGTTTGTTCTCTTCTCTCGGCAGAGCCGGCAGTTTCGGCCGAGCAAAAGCTCCCCAGCCCAACAGAGCGTCTCTAACAGCAAGAGCCACCAAAGCAGCAAGCCCCATCACCACGCCACCGGCAAGAGACGGAAAAACCAGCGGGATGCAGTGCACGAGGACCTGTGCAGATAGGAGGCGCTTTTTTTTTTTTTTTTCCTTCTTCCCAGACACTCACCTACTCTTACTTCCCTGACCATAAGGGCACGCTGCCAGTGTTATTGGGCCCCCTCTAACCAGATCTGATATTTTTAAAGCAGCGGTTTAAAAAAAAAAAAATCCAGTGTGGAGATCTGGGGACAAGTAAATCGGGAGGGAGCTTTTTTTCTTTTTTTTTTTTTCTCTCTCCCCCCCCCTCCATTCTTCCCTACTGGCTTCTTTACTGCTTGTGCTTGGTGTGGTGGAGTTTTTGGTGTCCTCTCCACCTCTCCACCACAGAGACCCTTCTCTTATTGGTGTGGAGGACCAAAGACTTGGAAAAAAAAAGAAAAAAAAAAAAAAGACAGAGACTCTCAAAGGAGCAATATCCTAAAGCGCTGGACTTTAAGAGGAAAGTGAAAATTAAAAAAAAAAAAAAGAGCCAAAAAAAAAATTAAATGAGTGATTTTTAAAAGTGCAAAAAAAAAAAAAAAAAAAACCCACACACAATCATTGAAATTCAGGACCGGAATTATGCATGAAGGTTTTTTTTTTTTTTTCCTTTTTTTTTTTTCTTTTTTTTGGGAAGAGTGAAATCTTTTGTCATGCGCTGATTAGATGGATTTGTATAAAACAAAAACAAAAAAAAAATCCAAAAAAATGATAAAATGCCTCTAAATCATAAGGAAAATTTCATAAGTTTTTACAGGATCGTTACCTTTTTTGACAGATGTGTAAACACGACTTCACAGAGCCAAACTGGGATTTAAGTTCATCGAATCATCAGCATTGTGTGTGTGAGGATATGGTGTTGATATCTGGATTGTGATTGTGTTCTTGGAGGTGCGTGAGATGGATCAAGTGCACGTATTTGTCGTCTGTTGGGTGTGACCGTGCGCGCACACATACAAACACACACACATACAAACACACACTCACTCGCACACACTTTTTCATTCATCGGAAACTGACAAAGGGTTGCTGGTGTACAGAAGTGATTTGTGTTTCAGCTCTGTGCTAAATGAAAGGATATTTTACAAATCACTACCCAGTCCCCCCCCCCCCCCCCTCCCCTTTCTGTAGAGTATCAAACCCCAAATTATTTGAATTGTATGCATATTTATTATTTTTTTTTTTTTTGGAAACTTGAAGTATAGATATATATTATATATAGACATGTTATAGATGTGTATCTACGGGCAGATGAGGATGATGTGAACGTCACTCATCTGATATTGTGGCTAAGTCACTGTTTAGTTTATTATAAATTTTTTTTTTTTTCCCTTTCAAACAATTGAACTCTTCAGTGACCAATTTGTTGTCTAAACCTTGACAGAGACCATTTTAAACAAATTGTTTTAACCTGTAGTTGGTCTCCTTACCTTACAAAATGGAGGTTAGTAAATTTCCCCCCCCTTCAGGTTTTTTTTTTTTTTTTTAACTTTTTTCCTGTGTATGTATGTTTTTCCCCTCGTCATAAACTGTCACTGCAGTACATCAACTGACCACTAGATGGTGGTGGGACCCCTTTTTTCCCTTCCCCAGAAGTTCCAAATGATCTTGTTAGATTTTCCCATAAATATCAGTTTTTAAGTCTGAATGTGGATCAGAAGGAACGGTTGTATGAAAATGGATGATATTAGGAAGTGAAAGGAGAGAGGACGAGCGCTCGAAGGGTCTCCAGTGCCATTGAGAATGTCTGTCTGGTGGTTAGACAAATTGTATTCATGAGTACTCATGCAATAAACTGCAGCACAATTAAACAAACATACATGCTATTTTCACTTTGTGTCCTCTTGTTTATTACTTTTCTTGTAACTGTTAAAGCTTATGAAATGGGTCTCTGTGTAGCGTCGACGTTTTTAAAACGTAGCTTCTGAGACGTATACAGTTTGTGTGTGTGTAGCTGAAAACACACAATTTAAACTAGAAAGTAAGCTTAATAGTTTGCCCAAAAATTAAGGAAGGAATAAAACATTTCAGGGTATGCTGTTATAGGAAAATAATCATTGATGAGGTGCGACGCAGCCCGAGTTGAAGCAGAAGATTTCTTCCTCAAAATGATTTATTCCCATTATAACTTAAAGGAACAGTCCACCTTACTTCCATAATGAAATATGCTCTTATCTGAATTGAGACGAGCTGCTCCGTACCTCTCCGAGCTTTGTGCGACCTCCCAGTCAGTCAGACGCAGTCAGACGCGCTGTCACTCCTGTTAGCAATGTAGCTAGGCTCAGTATAGCCAATGGTATTTTTTGGGGCTGTAGTTAGATGCGACCAAACTCTTCCGCGTTTTTCCTGTTTGCATAGGTTTATATGACCAGTGATATGAAACAAGTTCAGTTACACAAATTGAAACGTAGCGATTTTCTATGCTATGGAAAGTGCGCACTATAATGACAGGCGTACTAACACCTTCTGCGCACTTCGGCAGCGCATTGATACGGAGCTCAGATATCAATGCGCTGCCGAAGCGCGCAGAAGGTGTTAGTACGCCTGTCATTATAGTGCGCACTTTCCATAGCATAGAAAATCGCTACGTTTCAATTTGTGTAACTGAACTTGTTTCATATCACTGGTCATATAAACAGGAAAAACGTGGAAGAGTTTGGTCGCATCTAACTACAGCCCCAAAAAATACCATTGGCCATGCTGAGCCTAGCTACATTGCTAACAGGAATGACGGCGCGTCTGACTGCGTCTGACTGACTGGGAGGTCGCGCAAAGCTCGGACAGGTACGGAGCAGCTCGTCTCAATTCAGATAAGGGCATATTTCATTATGGAAGTACGGTGGACTGTTCCTTTAAGAGAATACTGACTATTAAAAAAAAAAAAAAAAAGGTCCAAATAACTACCTAATTCATGTAGAAGAGTCATTAACATGGAGCCCAAGAGAGCAAAGTTGACCATTTCTGGTGGGAGAGGCATCCTGTGTGTCTCCTGTCAATCACAGTGACTTGAGTCGATCATGGCTGTCTGGAATCTCCAGTATGAGGAAGATGAACTTCAAGAACTGCAGAAGTACCCAAAAGCCGCTGAGGATCAAAAGAAAAGATTTGTTTGTACTGGGATCGAGATGCTGACCTCTTCTGCTCCTCAGACCTGCCTGATCCATCCTGGTGCCCTGTGTCTGGTTGGAGTCTCATCGCATCGTTCCTGTAGAGGACGGCCCCATGTGGACAGTTGGGGGTCGCGCCTGGAGGACGCTCTGGACTCTTGCAGTGGTGCTTTTGTGGCTGGGGACTGCGGTTGTCGTGAACGGTTTTGCGCTCGGGTTTCTGTTGTTGGGGGGTTTATAGCACCAACGAAGCTGACTTTGTTAAAACTGTTAATGTTATAGTCATGTTGTCTGTTGTTGCCCAAATAAGGATGGGTTTCCTTTTGAGTCAGGTTCCTCTCGAGGTTTCTTCCTCATGCTGTCTGAGGGAGTTTTTCCTTGCCACCGTCGGCACAGGCTTGCTCATTGGGGATAGATTAGGGATAAAATTAGCTCATGTTTTAAGTCGTTCAAATTCTGTAAAGCTGCTTTGCGACAATGTTTATTGTTAACAGCACTATACAAATAGAAATGACTTGACTGCTGTTCTATCGAGAAAATAAAACTGAAAAGGAACCGCATGCGGAAAGTGGAGGACACGTATGCTATTTCTGAAAGTGCCCAGATGTGTACTTCTGTCAACGTGGTAACAAAGAAGCCTAATCAGTTACAGTACTGTGAAGTGAAAACCAAGTAAAGTTCTGAAGGTAAGCCTTAGTAAATGAGTCCCCCTACAGGCACTATAGCCTCATTGCAGTCTGCTGTACAGCATTTAAAGATGCAGTATGTAAAATTTAGGGGGCCTCTATGAGCAGAAATTGAAGATAATTATGTATCCACTATGTTTTCATTAGCGTATAATCACTTGTATCTACAAATCTTTGGGGGTTTTTTTCTTCAGCTTGGAATGAGCTCTTCATATCTACGTAGGGAGCGGGTCCTGTTCCACGGAGCCGCCATGTTACTATAGTAACATAGAATGAACAAACCAAACACTGACTCAAGAGAGGGCGTTTGTGTTTCGTGTTTTTCCAAGTGTTAGCCAGCACCAGAAGAAAGAGAACAAAGAACGAAGGAGCTGTTTTAAGAGACCGATAGTGTTCTGGATAGGTTTGCATCTCCTTTTAATTTAGTAATTTGTTAAACGTTAATATAAACAAGTCTCAGGGCTAAACGTTTATGTTGCTGTTGCAGTTAGTTAAGTTACTCTGCCTGTATCAGTGGTTTTACTTGTATAAAATACCCCTTTGTCTGTAACAGTACGTTCCATTTTGCGTCCATGGGTCACGATGTCATTTTCTGATTGAAATTCTAATGAACCAACTTTAGTTTGTAACGGTCAATATTGGATGAGTAAAGGGATTTTCTGCTTGAAGAGTTTTGTTCTCCGAGAAGTAACCTGCTCTGTAAGTGGCTAAGGGAAACGAGAAGAAGAACTGCTATAAGAGGTAAATGTCGGTGAAGTTGTACACTTCTTTACTCATGGAATTGTTTTGGTTGTTCCAATAAAATAATATGCTCACAGTTTAAATGAAAGTTTTATTCCTGTACATGTTTAAGTGTACGCATAAATCCCTGGCAAACACCAGCCTACCAACCGCATATTGTTGTACCAGCTTTTTAGTTTTCAAAAGAAAACTGTAAAAGATTGAAAAGTGTACACTCTGTACAATAATGAAGGAAAAAAAAAAGACTTGGAAGACTGTAACCATGCTTTTTTTCTTCTTCTTTCTTCTCCCCCTCCCAGGATATTGTGATATTCGTTTGAAGACATGTTGTACAATTCCAGGTGATATGAGAAGGGCATAATCAGAAAGGACTCTCCTGGGGGCGTCGTGGCTCAGGTGGATAAGGCGCCATACCATAAATCCGGGGACCCGGGTTCGATTCCGACCCGAGGTCATTTCCCGATCCCTCCCTGTCTCTCTCCCACTCATTTCCTGTCTCTACACTGTCCTATCCAATAAAGGTGAAAAAAAGCCCAAAAAATATATTTAAAAAAAGAAAGGACTCTCCTGGGCCCTGTACTACAAAGCGGGTTTTCTGGCTTACCAGGGTAACTTCGAGAGTAACTTGATCACGTGCAGCGTAACTTCCCGATTAACCCATACTACGAAAGTTGGCTATGTTCAAACCGAGGTATGCTGCCATGGCAACTTACGCTGCATCTCAAACCTGCTCGTCTCAGGTTATGTTCTTGGTTAACCCGAGGTTTCCGATTAACCACACCCTTTTTAAACACCACCTCTCCACCGACATTTCCTCTAGAGACAATGCCAGCGTACCTGGATGACCCGTGCGATATCGGAGCGCAGATTAGAGATGGGATTTATGGCTCTTTGATGGGATCCGCATCTTTGTGATTCGTTCTTTGAAAAGAGCCGTTCAAAAGACTGGCTCATTTGGCTCTTTTTAAATATTTATTCAGTTTTAAGAAGACAGCGTCTAAAGAAGCCAGATCCCTCTGCTTAGACAGTGACAATATTTCTGGACATACCTTTTATATAAAGCAACCTAGACTTACATTATTGTAACCCCTAAACGCTCATAAATAACCATTAAAAAACAATGAGGGCTTCAATGAATGTCCATGCAGAACGGCTTTTCTGTAAAAAAAAAAAAGAACCCACTCAAGAACATAGTTATCAAGAACGCAAGAATATTTTATAGAAAAACACTTGTTTTACAAAAATATTTAAGTCTGAGATATAAAATAGATACAACTACAATAAATATAACACGAACATTTTAATAGAAAAAACTTATTAAAAATATTGAAATTGTAACAAAAATAGATACAACTAAACAGTCAGATAAATAGATAAAGTTATAACAAGAACAATATTTTAATAGGAAAAAACAATTAATGCAAAAAAATAGAAAAATAGATACAACTAGACAAACAGATAAATAAATAAAATACACAAAAATAGAACAAACAAAATGACGATAGAATAAATTAAATGAACGTCCGTGCAAAGTAGTTTTCCCACAATATCATTAATATCACACAACTACATTATAAACTATATACAAAAAAATTTGAATTATTAGGCAAACAGATAAAACTTGAATAAATAAAGGCAAATGCTGTTTAGCCTACTTCTTGTCCTTGGGCAAAAGCTTTTTCATCTGAAACACACACACTTACCATTATGAATGATGTTTTTATATTTCATTTTCACCTGTGGGCGGCACGGTGGTGTAGTGGTTAGTGCTGTCGCCTCACAGCAAGAAGGTCCGGGTTCGAGCCCCGTGGCCGGCGAGGGCCTTTCTGTGCGGAGTTTGCATGTTCTCCCCGTGTCCGCGTGGGTTTCCTCCGGGTGCTCCGGTTTCCCCCACAGTCCAAAGACATGCAGGTTAGGTTAACTGGTGACTCTAAATTGAGCGTAGGTGTGAATGTGAGTGTGAATGGTTGTCTGTGTCTATGTGTCAGCCCTGTGATGACCTGGCGACTTGTCCAGGGTGTACCCCGCCTTTCGCCCGTAGTCAGCTGGGATAGGCTCCAGCTTGCCTGCGGCCCTGTAGAACAGGATAAAGCGGCTAGAGATAATGAGATGAGATGAGATTTTCACCTGTTGCCAGGTGCGTTTGGCACTGCTGTTGCCTCTGAAATGTTCACAGGACATACACCAACTTAGTCAAAGGGACTGAACAGTCAGTCATCCTAATTCATGTGACTCTGTGCACATATCAGCTTAAGTAGGCTACTCAGCTTAAGTGGTGTCCGTTGTTATAAACAGTCGTCTTGTCATTTCAGACGTCCCGCTTTCATTGGCCAAAACACCTGAAACGTTCCTAGGATACGCTAGGAAATAGGAAACTGATATTGACATTGATGAGCATTGCATTATGCTCAGAAAGTTGAATCAAGTTCAACTTGAACAAACACACTGCTCACACACGAACACTCGTGGTGTCAACCGTTCTACTACGGAACCGTAACAAACAATAGAAAATCTGCTGCTGATCAGTGTGATCGCCACCTGACAGATATTAAGATGAGCCAAAAAATTATCCTGAATGTGCTGCAGACAGATATCGTTGTACCCACCAGCTACCGTCGGTCCTAATACGGTCCACGCGTGGAAAGGGTTTGGTTTGATTTTCAACCTCACCACTAGATGTCACTAAATCCTACATAGTGCACCTTTAAGCTTCCTCACTGCTCAAGGAACTTGATCCTGTTCTGATTTGCTGCATCGTTTCAGCTCGGGTTTTGGTGGAGTTTTCATCAGTAGCTGATCAGATCCATCACTTCGATCCTTTCTTTTATTTATTTAGATTCATAACGTTCTCCCATTGCATCTCAAAATGACTTGAGTCACCTGAAAACTCTGACATAACTAGAGTTATCGTGTTAGACCCAGTGATATCAGACTTCTTCAAACTAAACCAGGTGTAACAGCCACCACCCAGCCTCAGTTGTCCTGCCCACTTCTGGGGCGGGCTTTAAAGGAGATTCTCCTCTGAATCTCTCAGGCACTGGATGAAGATGTGAGAGACGCGCAGCTTCTCCAATGAGC